>NC_050719.1:906939-1209252 GCF_013402915.1 Zygotorulaspora mrakii
TGCAATTATTTATCTGTACTTTGTCGCATTTCCATACATTTTCCCCACGTTGTACAATTTCACAGTTTTCGAAACTGGTCTATCGTATTTGGGTCTGATGATCGGTATGATCATTGTTTCTCCAGCTAGCATTATATTTCAAAAGAGATATGAAAGAAAAGTTATAGCAAATAACGGTCAACGTACCCCAGAGATGAGATTCGAGGCCTTATTTTACGGTGCGTTTTTAACACCAGCGGGACTCATGATATTTGCTTGGACTTGTTATCCCTCAGTCCACTGGATTGCACCTTTAATTGGAAGTGCGGTGTTCGGGGCAGGTGTCTTTTTTGTGTTTGTTGGTGTTTTTAATTACACTGTTGACGCCTATCGAAGATTCGCAGCTACAGCAATGGCATGTAATTCATTCGTTAGAAGCACCATGAGTGCTGTTTTTCCCCTGTTTGGATTGCAAATGTATCAAGGCATGGGCATAAATTGGGCAGGATTCCTCTTAGCCATGGTTGCAATTACAATGATACCAGTACCTTTTCTCTTTAGCAAATATGGTGCTTATTTAAGATCCAAATCGCCCTACGCTTGGGATGATTAGGCCAATCGAATCATGCTGAGAGTTTTTTATGCATATATATCATGTTAATCAAAGTGAAAAAAAAGTAAAAAATTTTATTGTGTATATATAAAAGCCCGAAAGAGCGGACTATTCAATGATATTTATTTTATTATTATAATAAAAAGAGACTTAATTAACACTGCAATTGCAATTGACTTCTCAATATGACCGTTACAGCCCCAAGATTGCTATTTTTACATGGGTTTTTGCAAAATGCCAAGGTTTTCTCAGAAAAATCTAGCGGTATAAGAAAGCTGTTAAAGAAATCTAATGTCGAATGTGACTATTTGGATGGTCCAGTGGTCCTTGACAGAAAAGACCTTCCATTTGAAATGGACGATGAAAAGTGGCAGCAAGCGTTGGACGCACAGGTCAACAAGGCGTGGTTCTACCATAGTGACGTGTCTTCCGAACTTGATCTTTCTGATTCTATCAAATACGTCAGTGATTATATCAAACAAAACGGACCATATGACGGTATCGTTGGATTCTCACAAGGCGCGGCTTTGGCGTCTATTGTAACTAATAAAATCACTGAATTGAATCCTGAGCACCCAGAGTTCAAAGTCAGTGTCTTGATATCGAGTTACTCATTTACCGAACCAGATCCATCTAAACCGGGTCAGCTAAGAATTGCTGAAAAATTCCAATCTGGTTTCACACCAAAGAAAGATAGTAAGACCAGGGTTATCTTCATCTATGGTGCCTCTGATCAGGCTGTACCAGCTGTAAGAGCCAAGTATCTTGCCCAAATCTACAAGGACGCTTGGACACAGGACCCAGAACAGGTTCAAGAATATGAGCATCCAGGTGGCCATATGGTTCCTAACAAGAAGGATATTATTAGACCTATTGTGGATCAAATAAACAGCGCCATGAACGCTTGAGCTCTTACCAAACGTGCTTGATGAATAACAAAATGCCAGCATTCTCAAGACGTGATGTTTGGTGTAAAAAGTTGTTTCATATCGCTTTCTCCCATCAAATAGAAAATAAGGACGAGTTAAATTAGATAGATTTTTGCTGCATAGCCTGCATAGCCTGCAGAATGCGCAACCCATGCCGATAGATATATAACTCGTTCAATGGTTGCCTCTTTTAGAATCCGTGGTAAGGAGAGAGCTCAGAAAAGCTTCGAGATTACTGAGCAAATTTTGATAGAGTACTTTAGTTGTATTTAATATGAATAACAACCTACAATCTTTTTTTCTGGCAGTATTTCATCATCCATGGTGCGTAGTTAGCACTAAAAATGGATACACCGTTATAATCAGCATCGCTCGCACGTTTTTGTGAAGAATAAAAATTGTGTCTTGATGGATGGCCACAGCCGGTCATTCAAGCATATTCAGTACCCGTTAACGTTTGATGGTAAACCTTTGTTGAGGTTGTCTGAATGCGGGTACGCGGTGGCACTTCTCCAAGCCTACAGCATTCAAAGATGGTGAACAGGGAATCCGTAATCAAGACTAAATTGGTTGATTCCTGCGTTTTGCACGATTCTGTCACGATGAGCCTCGCGCAGTTCACTGGCACGCCCACGATCGAGCAGAGGCTTAAAGTACCCTGAAAACTTGTGCCAGCCGTGGTTTCACCTTATATGTGCCGTCATATTTGCTCTATGCTCGGCAAATGCTACTTCAAGGATTGCGGGCTGCATTTGGCGTTTGTACCTTGCAATTCGCAAACTACGGCCAGGTACATTCTGTGTCACAACGCATCAACTCTGTGACTATAGTAACCTAAAATTGGCTGCCAAATACGTCCCAGCTGTTTGGATTCATATGGATGTAGACAATACACATTCACTTATTTACCCATTTATTAATTCCTAGCTATAAATAATAAAAAAACATTATTACTTGAGAAATAAACAGCCTGCGCGCACGCGAATTGAACCTTCTAGGCGGGTGCGCATTAAACAAGACGTTATAACTACCAAGAAGCACAAGGCTCTTGCGTGGAAGAGACGTATTCATCATCTGAGATCTATAAAGGACACTGATTGACAAGCTTTGTTTGGCCTTTTACCCTCCCAAAGTTTTAAAGTTGGGCCATACAAAGTAACCAGTACACATGGCAGTTCAAGAATTTGAACCGCTTCGAAGTGAAGAGACTAGTGGCTCGCATTCACGGCCTCTAAGGCGGAGTAAGACTGTGACATACAATACAGTAGTGCGTGTGCTTCGCAAGTATGCTAAATTTATTGGGCCCGGGTTGATGGTAAGTGTCTCTTACATGGACCCGGGAAACTACAGTACAGCGGTGGCCGCTGGATCTGCTCACCGTTACAAGCTATTATTTAGTGTTTTGGTTTCTAATTTTATGGCTGGCTTTTGGCAATGTTTATGTGCCAAATTGGGAGCTGTGACGGGATTAGACTTGGCGCAAAACTGTCGAGTGCATCTACCACATGGTTTGAACATTGCGCTTTATATCCTAGCAGAGATAGCCATCATTGCTACCGATTTAGCAGAAGTCATAGGGACCGCGATATCATTGAACATTTTGTTTGGCATTCCCTTGGCTCTGGGAGTTGTGCTTACTGTGGTGGACGTATTGGTTGTTTTGATGGCATATAAATCAAATGGATCGCTTAGAGTAATTCGATGGTTTGAAATGTTCGTTTCGGCGTTGGTCGTAGCGACAGTAATATGTTTTGCCATCGAATTGGTGTATGCGGATCTAGGATCTGCCAAAGACCTTTTCAGTGGATTTTTGCCAAGTCGAGCAGTTTTCGAAGGTGATGGATTGTACTTAACTCTAGCTATTCTAGGTGCAACTGTCATGCCTCATTCTTTATATTTAGGGTCTGGTGTTGTACAACCAAGATTGAGAGATTTTGACATAAAAAATGGTCTATATCGACCAACGGAGGATGATATTGCCAATAATCACGAGGACTATAAGCCTTCCATCAACGCAATTGATGATACCTTGCATTATACGGTGGCAGAACTACTTGTTTCACTTTTTACCGTGGCACTTTTTGTCAACTGCTCTATTCTAATAGTCTCTGGTGCTGCTCTTTACGGCAATTCACCAAGTGACGGAAGCCAGGAGGCGGATCTTTTCTCCATCTACAACCTTTTATGCACCTCATTATCAAAGAGTGCTGGTACAATATTTGTACTTGCGCTACTCTTCTCAGGTCAAAGTGCAGGTATCGTATGCACCTTGAGTGGACAAATAGTGAGTGAAGGTTTTCTGAATTGGACCATATCTCCCAGCATTAGAAGAAGTCTCACTCGAGGTGTTGCTATCACACCGTGCTTGATCCTAGTGCTAGTGGCTGGACGCAACGGATTGAGCGGTGCGCTAAACGCATCTCAAGTCGTCTTGTCACTTTTACTACCATTCGTCTCAGCGCCATTACTTTACTTCACAAGCAGCAAAAAAATAATGAGAGTAAGACTCCATCCCCGTGAACGTATCGAATTAACAGATATGCCCCTGGATGAAGCAACTGAGAGACAATCTGTTGACGATGAGTCAGTCCAGAAACCACCGCGAGAACCTCTACAAGAATCACTACTCGAAACATACGAAAATACCTGCCAAGACGAGGCGGTACTCTACAAAGACATGAGTAACAGTTTACTCACTACTATAGCATCCGCGGCACTATGGCTACTGATCTCTGGATTAAATTTTTACATGTTGTGTAGTTTTTCAACAGGCCAGGATGTTCATCTGTAAAGGACACCCGAAATGAAAAATTCACAGCACATATAAAAATGTTGATACAAGTGTATGTACATAATAAAATATTCTGACGGCGATGAACGCCGTAACCAATACTATTATCATAACCTCGAAAGACGAAAATGTGCTAGACCTGCTAGAGTACTTGCAAAGCTGGCTGCTGGAGCACATACTGCGAAGAATCGAGATCACGGCGCAACACCCCATGCAACTCATCGTGTTGAGAAAGTTCAAAAGAGTTCTCATAGTATCACCCAATCTGCAAGTATCACAACAAGTCATGTCCGTACCCATGCAGCATTCATTATGCAGAGCTTACTCACCACTAGACACCAACGAATCTACAGACTATCTAAAGGTTCCAAAGGCCCAAAAAATGTTTCTTGTTTCGCCCCCCAGTTCGCCCCCACCCGAATTCGACTACTCTCGATGTGAGCAATCACCCTCGGAATCCACCCCTCCTGTTAGTCGGGATCAGAGCAACCAAGGCCCTGTGACAATCTTGAACAGTAGTGTCGCTAACATAACTGTATTTCCATGTGCAGACGAGACCTCGCAAGAGGTCTTACGCAAGACCTACCGCGACGCAGACATGGGCACCTATCAGCCCACCTCTATGCCACCAAAATCCATCTTCGACGACTCTGATGATGACCTCGAGTAGCTTTATAATCGTCTCTAGGTAATATATCAACTCATAGTCCTAATCAACGAACCAATCACATAGCCTTATTTTTTCTCATATGTTACCCGCCCGCCAAAAAGGGCTGAAATTTTATCGGATAGTTTGGTAAATGCTTGAAGTAAAGCCTTATAATGAAGATGTGGATGATCCAACAGGGCATCAACTGAATTTAGAAGATCAGCGAATTGTTGCCGGTGACAAAAATGCTATCCAGAACATTGTTTAGAAGTGTAACCCCATCGATCATTTCCAGAAATGCGTTGAGAACAAGTGTGCGTAGTAGCCCAGTTGTCAGTGCGAGACTGACATCGTTTGCACAAATCAGAAAGTACTCCTCAGAGCATGAAGATGAGACCTTCGAAGAATTTACCGCGAGATACGAGAAGGAATTTGATGAGGCATACGATCTTTTTGAAGTTCAAAGAGTCTTGAACAACTGTTTCTCATACGATTTGGTTCCAGCTCCGGTCGTTGTTGAAAAGGCTCTCAGAGCAGCAAGAAGAGTGAACGATTTGCCAACTGCCATCAGAGTGTTCGAAGCATTGAAATACAAGGTGGAAAACGATGGGCAATATAACGCATACTTGGACGAATTGAAAGATGTCAGAGAGGAGTTGGGTATCCCATTGAAGGAAGAATTGTTCGATGCACCAGCTGCTCACTGAGTTGTATATTCTATTATGATCCTTCTTCCGACCACGTATTAAAAATTCATGCCTATTGTTATTTATATATTATTATTTATACGACTCTGAGATAAAAAAGAAAACACAAAGTAAATATTCATTATTTCGAATAAATCAAAAATAGCCACCCTGATTCACTCCCTAGTCCTCGTCGTCACTATCGACAACGGCTCTTCCGGTTCTCTTGTGCCCTATTCTGTCATCGTCATCGATTTCTTCTTCGTCGCTATCCAGAGTTTCCTGCCTTACGGCGTCTGCATCATCGGAGTCGCTTTCATAATCACTCGCACTATCGTCGTCGTCATCATCACTTTCGCTTCCACGGCCAGTATTCACTTCCTCCACGGCATCAAACCAATCGCTATACACATCCACTGGTTGAGATAGTGCATTGATCCTTGTTTGAAACGATTGACCACAAATTTTACACTGCAGCGATCCTATACAGTTTTTCTTATCCAGTGTGCACGATACTGATTTCTCGTGATTACAGAAGAGACAGTTGAACTTTGTATCCAGCTTTAGCACCAATTTTTTGGCTGGTGTTCTCGTTGACTTCTTTCTCTTACCCATTTTTGGCTGTTTTCCTTTACTACCTCTCGAATGCTTCCAGAAGCTCTTTGAACCAAATAATCACCCTCTCTTGACCATTCTTGGGTTGTTTGTACTGCTCTTGATACATTAAATCTGTCAAATGCTTGCTCGTGCGAGTCACTTGTTACGCTACCTAAAATTTTTCAGAAATCGCTGCTAGGTGAAAAATTTCAAGCTCATCTCATCGCATCTCATTTCATCACATCATCAAATAAGATATTTAAACAAGTGTTCAAGAATTGTATAGCAACAGATTCTAACATGGCCAAGAAATCACGCTCAGGGTCTCAGAAATCTACCCCAAGAGGTACTCCTCAAAAGGCCACTCCAAAGGGAACACCAAGAAGTAACTCGAAAGCGTCTCCGAAAACGACGGCGAACGCCACTTCAAAAGCCACTGCAAAGGCTACCTCCAACGGAACTCCCGTTGGAACTCCAACCAAGAAGAGTAAACCAGTCAAAGCGGTCAAACCTATCTTGGCAAAGTCGAAGGATTTGGGACCTGTACCTCGAGCAAGAATTCTGCATTCGGTAGAGCAATTGAACAAGTACACCACTACAAAGCAGGAAAATGCCAAAGAATCCTTGTTAGGTGATGACGTTGAGGAAAAAGATGTTCAACTTATAGTAGTCAACAACAGATCATTCACTGAGTCCAGGAAAAATTTCAAAATCAAGCTACTCAAAATCAAGCATTCGATCTTCAAGCCTTGGAAAGAAGCAAGTGTAACTTCTACCAAAGATTTTAAGGTTCTATTGATTCTGAAGGACTCGGACATCGGCAAAATCTCGGTTGATGACTTTGTTAATGAGGAACTCAACTTTCCCGATGTTGAAATCATTTGCGGCCATGATCTAAAGACCAAGTATAAAGCTTTTGAAAAGAGAAGAGCACTTGTATCCGAATTTAGCCTAATCTTGGCCGACGATAGCATAATTACCACTTTGCCAAAACTTTTGGGATCAAAGGCTTATGAGAAAGTCGAAACAACACCAGTAGGGGTCAGGACCCACTCTGATAAAGAATTTTCTAAAAAAACAACACTCAATCAGTTCCAAAAAATATATTATGAGCAGTTACCGATAAGATTACCAAGAGGTACAACGATGAATGTTCATTTGGGAAGTCTCGAATGGTTCAATTCTCAGGAATTAGCAGATAATGTGGAAATGATTGTTAAAGATTTAGTCGCCAAATATAAAATTCGTTCCATCTTTATCAAGACGACCAAGTCACCAGTTTTACCACTGTACTATAACCAAGATGTTCTCAACGAACTCGTAGAAGTAACGAAGGTAAATGAAACTGAAGAACCGCAAGGGATTGTTGAAATCGACAAAATCAAAGTTCAATTATCCACCTTCGATCAATCTTTGATGGAAATTATCGATCCAGAAGAATGGCCAACAGCTTTTGCAAAACAAATTGCGTCAGCAAAGAGAAAAGGTACTGATGATCAAGAACCATCAGCATCGAAAAAAGCAAAGAATTAACATAGCATATGTAAACTTATTATGTATATTACTTTTACTATCTTGGCTTAGCCAATTGATACAATCGCTTTTCCGGTTTTGCAAAGATGAATGCCATAAACAAGATATTTTTATCTCAGTGTGACAATTTATCAAAACTCATCCATAGCGCTAAGGTGGGTGATTCCCTACTCTTGAATTGATTTATGTCTCACATGTTGATTGTATTTTTTAGTTTGAGAAATTGCACTGTTGTCGCTTGGTGTTCGCTGCCTTACTTCCTTCTTTCGCTGCAAGACACAAAGGTAAAAAAGATAGTCAACGTTGGGTTGACTTATCTCGCAAGCTGTATTTACACAAGCTAGCTGAATAAGTCATATGAGTTTAGAAGAAATTGTAAGTTTCTTTGAAATTCAAATGGACGATTTGTTTCAAGAATGCATTTCACTAAGAGAAACGGCGTCACAATTTAATGAACAAAAATTCGACACGGTTTCGGTGCATTCAACAAGTTTCCATGTACTTGAAAAAAGGTTTGAGATGGTTCAAAATCGCCATATAGCACTATACAATGACCTATCTAGCTTGAGACTGATTTTGAATAGAATGTCGTCAAATGACGTTTCAACCACTGACCACAAATGGAACAAAAATGTGTCCTGGGAGATGCAGTCGCTGACCAGCGGCAACACTTGTAATGATGAAAATTCAGATGGTACTAGGAACAGCTATCTGAATGGAAGCTCAGATAGTCTTCGAAGTCAATTGAATCGATTTTCAAACGACATTCATATACACCCTCTTCTATTAAATCAGGACGAGGAGCCCTCGCACAATCAAATTATGCTAATCAACTATCGCACCCAGGAGGCACCAAGAATAGATCTAAAATTATCTGGCTATCTGCAAAGTCGCTTAAACACTCATTGTACAAAATCTAATGAAAACGACGCATCCGACATCAGCGATTTATACTCTGGCAATGCTTTCGATGGATCAATATGCGATGCAAAAATAGACAATGGCATCACAAAATCCCCTATTCCCGATTTGCAGATGGATCAATCTCCCAATACCGTGGCAGAACTATATGAACAACTAATAACGATTTCCCTGCCAAGGTTGCGTAGCTTCCAAAAGAAATTCGGCAAAGTTCAGGTAAATAAAATTCCTAGCATAAGAACTTTCCAAAGAAGAAAGGCACTACTGGTTGAAATTAATAATTTTTCACTCATACACAATAGAACTATTATTGATTCAATAAAATTTTTTGAGAAATATAGATTAGATCGAGAGAAAACAGTAGCTTGGTTGTACAGCAATATTGATGAGTTACAAGGGCATTTTTTCATGAAATAAATAACCTGCAGTTATAAATTTACGCTCCCATTAAATTCTTGGCTCCTTGTTTCTATCTGGGTATTTTGGATTTTTTATGTTTACCAGAGGATTTTGCCCTTTTTCATTAGGCCATTAAAACTTGCGAAATGAAGTACGTATATTAAATAATACAAAATATGAAGAATAATTTTAGATTACAAAATGCAGTAAAAACAATCTGAAAGATCAGAAAATTTGTTGTAAGTTGTAAGTTACACTCTTACTGTTTCAGAGTTACGAGATTTTGCAGCATCAATTATTTCATTCCAATCACAATGAAACACCGCATATCCTTGACAAACGCTCATCACAATCAATGCGCAAGTTATTCCATACCATAGACCGCCAACACCTAAGTTGAAGTTAAAGGTTAGCAGAACTGCCATTGGTATACCAATCGCATAAAATGCAAACATGTTAATGAACCCACCAATTTTTTGTCTGCCTTGACCACGTAAACAGCCTGCAGTAGATGCGTTGAATGCATCAAAAATTTGCATAAATGCCAAAATTGGTAATGCTGAAGTGACCAGGTCAACTACTTCAGGCTCCGTTGAAAACAATCCAGCTATTTGTTTTCTAAACAAGAAAATTATCAGCATATTCATGGATGAACAGGCAAAGGATAACAGCAACGAAAGGGTACATGTTTTAATACAGCTCTGATACAGCGAAGCGCCAATGAAATTTGCAACACGAGTACTGGTGGAGACCGAAATAGAAAACGGAACTTGATAGGCTAGAGAAGCAATTGTTGAAATAATCGATTGAGCCCCCAATGCTGAAGGACCCAGGTGTGATGCAAAAATTGTCAGAATTTCGAATCCCAAAAATTCAGTTTCAACCATTAATATACCTGGTAATGCCAAATTTATCATTTTTCTCCAGTTTCTAAACACTTGATGAGGCTTGATAACACCATTCCAGCATTTCAGTGGCTTAACAGCTTGTTTGGTGAATATTGTGTATACGAACAATCCAATTGCCATAAACCAATAGTTTATAGAGACAGAAAGTGGTGCTCCTAAATATCCAATACCAATTCTTTTGTCCCAAACTAGAAAGTAATTCATAAGGGCATTTAGTGGGGCACATACAAAAAGGACGATTGTGGAAGCATGAAATATACCTTGACATTGCAAGAATCTTTTTCCACATTCAAATAGCACAAAACCTGGAACACCGAATGCTGCAACTTTCAAATAGTTTGCAGCCAATCTACAGAGCTCAGGCTCAGGAACTAGCCACGACAAAATAGTTTCAGACCATTGAACCCAGATATACATTATGGGCAAAAATGCAAGCATTGTTATAACTGCACATCTTTGAACAAAAAGACCAACCACATGGTAATTTTTTGCACCATATGCTTGAGAACAAAGTGTATCTAAACAAGTACAAAGACCCTGGATTGCTGCTAAACCAGTAATATTAGCAGTCATAGAACCCAAAGTAACACCTCCCAATTCTTTTGTACCTAAATGCGAGACAGAAAAAATGGATGCTAGAGACAAAGAGTTCTGTAAGATAAATGTAAAAATTAAAGGTAACGCATTGCATGCCAAAACCTCACCTTCTCTCCGGTAAGTTGTTGTGATAATTTTGCCATTCTCTAGAGCTTCCTCCCACGTGTCGACGACTACTTCCGGCTCCGTACTACCGTAGTTATTCGCGGCTGAACTCGTTGTGTCTAAGGTTTCTCGGCCTTGAAGTATATGGTTGTCTATGAGTAAATCTCTTTCTTCATCAATCAATTTTTTTGGAAGTGATGCGGCACTCAAAGTGCCGTCCTCCGTAGAGGAACTATGCTCAGTAACAGTTCCGTTGACTTCTGCCTCCCTCTGCAATGTCCTGGAATTATTGGCATCCAGTAACGACTGGTATTCTTCCGGCCTTCCATGTAGTGCTTTTCCTTTTCTTGTAGCAGTTCCCTCACCAGCATCATCGCTCTCCTCCTCGAGAGCCGAGTTTCCAATCTCCGATGGAATATAATCAGCAGGTGTGAAAAGACCACCTTTTCCAACACTTGTAGAGTACACAATAGAGGAACGTCTGTCCATTGTTGTGTGAGTGAATTGTTTCGTCATCTTTGAAAAACGCCAATATAAAAACTGTTATGTTCTCAGCAGAAAACGAGATTCACAACAGATAGTTTTTACTCAGACAGGATCAAACTCAACTATTAAAGAAGAAGTTAGGATGACACTTTCAAATACGATGATGTTAATGAGCATTTGTGCTAAAAGTATGCAACAATATGTGAAAAAAAAAAGGTATTGAAAAAAGAGAAAAAAAAAGTGTCCGATATGACGAACGCGATGAGCTTGAAGAGTTACCTACTTTTTCGGACAGCGGCTAAAGAGCTAATGTAATAATAAGATATGAAAAGGTATATACAGACGTGAGAATCTTAAAGAAGAAGGAACCTAGCTGCTTTATCGAGTCTAGAAGGTAGTTTCGTTAATAATTGATTTTAAGCAAGCACATTACAGAGTCAATTGTGGTATATCCGGAGGGCAAATGGTATTTCACACGGGGACATCAATTAACACGAAAACAAATGGTAAACATGCAAAGAAGAAGCCGGCTGTATTGCGACAGAAGACACTCTCCTCGTACTTTTTTCAACCAAAGAAGGGTTCTGAATTGGCAACGAAGAGGCAGGCCGCTGTTTCAGACGTCAATGAAGTAATGCAAGTGATAGATCTGGAGAAACCGGACAAGAAAGAAAAAGGTTGCGTGAGCAAAGCTGGCTCTCTTTTCGATTCCCAAGGATCGTTTGATGAGTGCGACCCTGATGAGGAGTTCAGCCTGCTGACGAATGCACCTCAAATTCAGAATTTTAAAAGAGCTACAATCACAAGAACCCCCAGTTTTCAAAAAAGCAATAGCTCGATACATTTCGATAATTTTGACCTCTCAGAGTCCCCTAAAGAGTTCAGCAGTTTCCCATCCACAACTAGGCAGCAAATAGCCTTCGGAAATAACCCGAATTTAAGTTTCAATGAGAGTGCCCGACCAGCTAAAAGAGCAACTTCACCAACTGCATTTGCAGGCCTCCGGCTAACGGCCCCCAAAAGGATCAAGCCGATATCACGGAAGTCATCAAATCTCTTGTCCAAGACAGAGTCATTTAAACTGACTAAAGAACAAGATAATGTTATTGATATGGTTGTAAAGAGAAAATTTAGCATATTTTATACTGGCTCTGCAGGCACAGGTAAATCAGTATTGCTTAAGTCTTTGATCGAGCGGCTGAGAGGACTTTACGGTAGAGATGCTGTTGCGATTACAGCATCTACTGGTCTAGCAGGCACGACGATTGGCGGAATAACTCTTCATAAGTGGTCTGGGGTAGGACTCGGATTGAAAACAGTAGATCAGTTGGCGACAGCTATTCAGAAACAGCATCAGATTATGTCTGTTTGGAGGAACACCAAAGTTCTCATTATCGATGAAATATCGATGATTGATGGTGCTTTACTGGACAAATTGGAAACTCTCGCAAGGAAATTGCGCAAGAATGAAAAACCATTCGGTGGCATTCAATTGATATTAACAGGTGATTTCTTCCAACTTCCCCCAGTGAAAAAAAGTGTTGATCATCAGCATGAGCCCAGCAAGTTGCCCATTTTTTGTTTTGAAAGTAAGATGTGGCACAAATGTATTCAAAAAACGATTTTATTGACAAAAGTTTTCAGACAGCAGGACGATGAACTGGTGAACATGCTAAACTCAATAAGATTTGGTGAAGTCACACCAGAATTGGTTCGAACAATAAAAGGACTATCAAGAGATATAGAGTACAAAGATGGAATCACACCTACAGAACTGTATGCTACAAGAAGAGAAGTTGAAATGTCAAATGCAAGACAGTTGAATTTTCTACCTGGAAAATCGTATCAATTTGAGAGTGTAGACGCTGCTCCAAAACATTACATGTCTTTGTTGGATTCTTCCGTAATGGTCGAAAAGATCCTGACACTTAAGAACGACGCACAAGTAATGATGCTCAAAAACAAGCCCGAATCGGAACTAGTCAATGGATCTCTTGGTAGAGTTCTCTTTTTTATTACAGAAAGATTGGAGAGGCTAATGAGAGAACACTATGGCGGAAAAGTAGATGAAGATGTTGTCCTTGACATGAGGATTGTTAGCGAAGCAATTGCAAATCCGATAGTTGCTGATTCATTAGAATTGCAGCAGAATCTTCTCTCAAGACCTTTGTCAAGACACGCAACCATCAGGACTTTGTTAAATCATGCCGTTAAATGTTCTCCAAAGACGCCAGTCTATCCCTATGTTAGATGGGCACTGCCTGATAGATTTCATCATGAGCTGATGTTACAGGAGAGGTTTCCAGTGGATATACCCGGTGACAATGCTGGTGTTGAGAGAAATCAACTCCCGCTAATGTTATGCTGGGCCTTGTCAATACACAAGGCGCAAGGACAAACAATACAAAGGCTAAAAGTTGATCTAAGAAACATTTTCGAAGCGGGCCAAGTATACGTTGCTCTCTCAAGAGCGGTTTCTAGGGATAATTTACAAGTATTAAACTTCAACCCTAATAGAATCAGAGCCAATGAAAAGGTCAAACTTTTTTATAAAAAGCTTGAAGTATTGACACCATGAGTTGACAAGAACAGCAATAGATCTCTGCCAACTCAAGATTTATTCTGCCTTGGTCACAGGTTGCCCTAAACCACCGCTAAGAAAGTGTATCCACTTTCACTGCATGTTGAGCTAAGCGGCGTTGCAGCAGCAACACAAAACATGACTGATTTTCGCTTGCCTTTTATGAGTTACATACATTCCGTCGACATTGTTATGTATATTTTCAATGCATGCCGACAATGCAATGCTGTCATTCTGCAAGTAATAGTTCATCAATTGAGAACTAAAAATAGCCCTTGTTCACGGCACGCGGCCAATTTTTCCGTGCGCAGTACTGCCGGGCAGGCGAACGAATAGAAAGAGCTGAGTAAAATGATCTCGAAAACGACGATAATCAATTCAGCAAAATTGATCATATATAAGCTAAAGAACATACAACGTTCTTTTTAGGTACTACGTGACCGCATTGCGAGTCTTTTGAGGGAGGGAATTTATTTGGCAGAGCCGTTTATCTCGTTTGTGCGCGATGTGTGATAAGATTGAAAGACATACATTTAAGGTTTTTAACCAAGATTTCACGGTTGATAAACGGTTCCAACTGATCAAAGAGATCGGTCATGGTGCTTATGGTGTCGTGTGCTCGGCGAGATTCACGGAAGCGGCTGAAGATACCACTGTCGCCATCAAAAAGGTGACAAACATCTTCTCAAAGACATTGTTGTGCAAAAGATCTCTTCGTGAATTGAAATTGCTCAGGCATTTTAGAGGACATAAAAATATCACATGTCTTTACGATATGGACATCGTTTTTTATCCGGATGGTACTTTTGCGGGCTTGTATTTGTACGAAGAATTGATGGAGTGTGACATGCATCAAATTATAAAATCGGAGCAGCCCCTGACCGATGCTCATTATCAGAGTTTTGTTTATCAGATTCTATGTGGCCTCAAGTATATTCATTCTGCAGATGTTTTGCATCGTGATTTGAAACCCGGTAACTTACTGGTCAATGCAGATTGCCAACTAAAGATATGTGATTTTGGCCTAGCTAGAGGCTTCTCAGAAAACCCAGTAGAAAACAACCAGTTCCTTACTGAATATGTCGCAACAAGATGGTATCGTGCACCTGAAATAATGCTAAGTTATCAAGGATACACTAAAGCCATAGACGTTTGGTCCACAGGCTGTATATTAGCCGAATTCTTAGGTGGTAAACCAATTTTCAAAGGTAAAGATTACGTCAATCAATTGAATCGAATATTGCAAGTTCTTGGAATACCACCCGATGAAACTTTGAAAAGAATAGGTTCTAAAAATGTGCAGGATTATATTCATCAGCTAGGTTTTATTCCAAAAGTGCCGTTCAGTGATATTTACCCACAGGCTAACCCACAGGCTCTCGACTTGCTGGAGAAAATGCTAGCTTTTGATCCTCAAAATAGAATTACAGTAGAGCAAGCGCTCCAACATCCATATCTATCTATATGGCACGATCCAGCTGATGAGCCTGTTTGTAACGAAAAATTTGAATTTAGCTTCGAAAGCGTCAATGAAATGGAAGAATTGAAACGAATGGTTATAGAAGAAGTTCAAGACTTCAGACAATATGTAAGACAACCACTCCTAGAGGAACAAGAAATGCAACAACAGGAACAATTACAGCAACTGGAACAACACGATTTACAACAACAGGAGCAAGATTTACAGCCGGCGCATAATCAATTGCAAAAAAATGAATCAGCAGGAAGTGCGGAACTGACTGATGGTGACTTCACGCAACAAATGATGTCTCTTCAACCCAGCAGTGGATTCTCCTCCCAATTGCCAGATTCCTTTGTAGGTATAGATTCTCGTGACTTACCTGGGCATGATACTGACTTCCCTCCAAGACCCCAAGAAAACCTTTTGGCCTCACCAATTGCATTTAAAGCTGACGGGACTATGGCCAGTGCATCACAGGGAGAATATGGTGATTTCCTTGACTTAGAGAAAGAATTGGAATTCGGCCTAGACAGGAAGTATCTGTAGTTATATATCACTACCTGCCTAACGCAATTAATTATACGCCTATTGCACAGATCCTGCTTACTAAAAATTATCATTTACCTATCTTGTTTCCTAGTTTTCAGTCATGTAGATTCTTTTTTTTTTAATTGACTAATAGTTGCAATCAGTCACAGGCTGTTTGATATTTTACAGGAAAAACATTACAGGAAGCTTTCATCACTATTTAAAGAGATCGTCATTGGGGGGAATGATCGGGATAATAGAAATCCAAGAACCAAAGCCCTATTAGAATAAAATGGCATTCATCTTACCGTTTAAGCAAGTTGATGTTTTCACTAACGTACCCTTTAAAGGTAATCCAGTTGCGGTCATCAATTGCTTGAACATCACTGAAGACCAAATATCTTCGAAGCAAATGCAAGCAGTTGCTAATTGGACGAATTTGTCAGAGACTACTTTCATCTTCAAGTCTTCACACCCTGAATGCCATTACAAAATAAGAATTTTCACTCCTCTGAATGAGTTACCTCTAGCTGGCCATCCGATGATCGGTACGTGCAAGGCCTTCCTGGAGTTTACCGAAACAAAAAACGTTTCAAAGATGTACTGCGAAAGCAAACTTGGCGTTATTGAATTGTCAATTGCGAGTACGGGTGAAATATCGTTTAAAGCACCACCTGCCGACATTGAAGGAATAGCAGCTGAAGCTTCAGCAGGTTACCAAAAAAGTCTTGGTTGCGAACCAGTTGCAAGCCCAAAACTTGTTAGAGTTGGGCCCAAATGGGTCGTATTTCTGGTGTCAGATGCTGAGAAATGTTATGGCGTTAATCCTGACTTCGCTAAGTTAAAGCACATATCTAACATTTTTGAACATACCGGACTTATCCTTGCAGGCTCTAAAAGTGGTTCGATGACAAATTTCGAAATGAGAGCATTTGCTCCTGCCGAAGGTGTGGACGAAGATCCTGTATGTGGCAGTGGCTCCTTGGCCCTTACCAGATATTTGCACGATCATTTCAAGTATAGCGAAACTACTCAAATCAATATAACAGAAGGAGGCAGACTCGGAAGAGACGGTCATATTAAGACATGCGTCTCAATCATTGAGTCAGAGACATCTTACTCGACAGGAGGAGACGCAATTACAATTATTAATGGAACTATTTCTATTTAATACTGTTACAACATTTTTTTGTAGTACATAACTTTTTTTTGTGATGAACTTACACATGCAAAGGAAACCCGTATTCTCTGCCCTGTTATGCAACAGAACAACTGAATTAATAAATCTAAGAGGGCACCTAACATAGCCGATTATATTAACGTTACTGTTTGCCATAAATTATGGAGAGTGATGGCGCTACTGGAAGCATCAATAATGGTGACGCCGAAGTAGAAAGAGTGCCCATGGAATCATTCAAGCAAAGAAAAAGGGATACAATTGATAGATTTGCCCGACCAGGTGCTATTGTCCTACTTCTGGTATGGGGTACGGTGTTACTTCTTAGGAGTATACTGGCTTTGCGTGGTAATTCTAGTGGCGATGACAATGTACCAGTATACCATCTGCCAAATTCAAGCCACACGGATGAAGGCTGTTTGAAAGTTTCATTTGCAAATGTTAGAAACAGTACTTTTCAACCAGTTGTAAAGTCACTTCAATGGATAAGTACTCCTGATTCTGCTTATCATGACAAGGGCCTGTTTGTTACAATAGCAGATGACACCTATGTCGTGAGATCTGTGTTTGACGAAGACTTCTCTAAGGTGCTATTGAATGCAAGCACTTTTCAGTATGGAGACGTGAAGTATAACGTAGATTCATTGGTAGCATCACCAGACTTGAGTAAACTGCTCATCAGGACTAACACCATTTCAAATTGGAGGCATTCAAGTTTTGGAACATATTTTGTCTATGAACATGAATCTTCTTCCTTCCATCTCATCGGCGATAACTTAGCCATTGCTGAGTGGTCACCTAATTCAATTGATATATCTTATGTGCAAGACAATGACATATATATATACTCCACCAAACATTCAAAGACAACCAATAGAATAACCTTCGATGGAAGCGAGCTAATCTTCAATGGGAAGCCTGATTGGGTGTATGAAGAAGAAGTATTGGAAGGTGATAAAGCGTTATGGTGGTCTCCCAAAGGAGAATACCTGGTTTATTACAGAATTGACGAAACTGATGTTGGTGAATTTTCCATTCCTTATTACGTCCAAGAGCAGGATGATATATATTCCAAGATAAGGAAAATCAAATATCCGAAGAGTGGTACTCCAAATCCCATAGTAGAACTGTGGGTCTATGATCTCGCAAATGATTATGCGTACTCTGCCGACATCCAGGGTGGTCGCGAAGAGCCCGCATTTCCGCTTCTTTTAACGGAAGTAGCTTGGGTTGGAAATAGCAAGCTTATTGCAAAGACAACTGATCGTTCATCCGATATACTTTCTGTTTTCCTAGTAGATGCTGAGAAACAAGTTTCAAAACTAGTTCGTGAAAATTCATCAGATGGCGGATGGTGGGAAATTAGCCACGACATATTGCATATTCCAAAGAATGAAACCAACGGAAGACGCTATGATGGGTACCTCGATGTGATGCCAGTTGATGGCTTTAATCATCTCGTTTATTTTGCTCCTGTAGAGAGTTCGGTCCCAATACAATTAACACATGGTAAATGGGAGGTAGTGAATGGCCCTGCTGCCTTTGATTACCAATCTAACATTGTTTATTTTATTGCAACGAGAGAATCGTCTACGGAGAGACATTTATATTCAGTCAACCTGGATACCCCAAAGGAATTAAAAGCTATAACGAACACTCAAGATAATGCTGTATACGACGTCTCATTTTCAGCTGGAAGCAGATTCGCTCTTCTTTCATACAAGGGACCAGATATTCCCTATCAGAAGATTATTGATTTCCAATCTTACAAGCACGATAAAAAAATCAAAGGAAATGTTATTGGGGAAACACTTTATTATCTCGAAAAAAATGATGCCCTAGCTGCACGTTTATCACTTTATGATATACCTCCTAAAACATTCCAAACTTTAAATTTAGGAAAGGATGAAAACGGATATGACATAGTTGCCAACTCTTTTGAAATTCTACCCAATGGTTTCGATCCCTCGCTGAAGGATTACTATCCAGTATTTTTCTATGCCTATGGCGGTCCCAATTCACAGCAGGTTCTCCAGAGCTTCTCCGTCGGCTTCAATGAAGTAGTGGCCTCCCAACTAGATGCGATTGTTGTCGTCGTTGATGGCCGTGGGACTGGTTTCAAAGGTAAGGAGTTTAGGTCACTCGTGCGCGACAATCTTGGCGATTACGAGGCCCGTGATCAAATAGCTGCAGCTGCGCTATATGGATCTAAAAGTTACGTGGACTCGAACAAAATATCCTTATTTGGGTGGTCATATGGTGGCTATTTGACATTGAAAACCCTGGAGAAAGACGCAGGGCAACATTTCAAGTTTGGCTTATCTGTTGCCCCCGTAACTGACTGGAGATTTTATGATTCTGTTTACACAGAACGCTATATGCATACGCCTCAAGAGAATGGCCACGGTTACAATCAGTCTGCCGTTCGCAACGTAACAGCAATTGCCGAAGCAACAAGGTTTTTACTGATGCACGGAACCGGTGATGACAACGTCCACTTTCAGAATTCATTAAAATTCCTCGATCTTTTAGATCTTGCTGGCGTTGAGAACTATGATGTCCATGTCTTTCCAGATTCCGATCACAGTATAAGATACCATAACGCCAATATCATCGTCTATGACAAACTACTTACCTGGACAAAATTGGCTTTCACGAGCTCCTTCATAAATAATTAGTGCCATATAGCCCAATAAAACATAATACAGCTTATTGTATAGTATAGATGATCATTATACCATCTTTATGTTCAGCCTTACGGTTGTGTTTCGTAGAAAGCGATCGTGTGTTCTTTGGGTGGCAAAAGAGTAACATATGTAAAGGGACTTAAGACTACTTAACAATATTTAAGATACATGATAGCAGCATATCAACGTGCAATTGGCAACCACACTGACTACCCAAGATGTCTGATAACGTGGAAAAGCAAACCGAGGAGGTCCACGATGAGAAAGTAGTTGCTGCTAAGGAGCAATCTGCCAAAAAGAAGGGCAATTCCGTCGAAGAAGAACAGTTATCCGAAGAAGATCAGAAGTTAAAGACTGATCTCGAACTTCTTGTAGATAGACTAAAAGAAAACGATTCAGAACTATATGAACTATCCTTGAATCAACTGAAGGAATTCATAAAGAAATCGACGAGTTCCATGACGGCGGTTCCAAAGCCGCTCAAATTCCTACGTCCATCATATCCTAGCCTTTGTGGGATCTATGACAGCTGGACTGATGACTCTTTGAAAGCATCTCTGGCTGAGATACTATCCGTTTTGGCAATGACCTACTCTGACAACAACAAACACGACTCACTGAGGTTCGCTCTGCTTTCCGGTGCCAAAAATATTGAAAGCTGGGGTCACGAATATATTCGCCACTTGGCGCTAGAGATTGGCGAAACTTATAATGACCAGATTGAAAAAGAAGGTTCAGGAAGTAACAGTGAAGAAGATTTTTCCGAACGGACGGGTAGTAAAGAAGATTTTGAATTCTCAAAAGGCAGTATTTTACGGCTATGTTTAGACATAGTTCCATATTTTTTGAAGCACAACGGCGAGACAGAAGCGGTAGATTTACTGCTTGAGATCGAGGCGATAGACAAACTACCTCAATACGTTGATGAAAACACTTTTGAGAGAGTTTGCCAATACATGGTTGCATGTGTACCCTTATTACCTCCTCCCGAAGACGTCTCTTTTTTACAAACAGCATATTCCATATATTTATCCGAATCTCAATTGACGGAGGCATTATCTTTGGCAATCAGGTTGGATGATGAGTCTTTGGTGAGATCCGTTTTTGATGCAACTAGTGATCCTATAGTACAAAAACAGCTGGCCTACAACTTGTCATTTCAAAAATCTTCGTTTGAGTACGAATCAGTCCAAGATATTATTGGTAATACGAAGTTATCAGAGCATTTCTTATACTTGGCCAAAGAGTTAAATCTAACTGTCCCTAAAGTCCCAGAGGATGTTTATAAAAGTCACCTGGATAGTTCAAAATCCGTTTTCTCAGGAACGGGCTTAGATTCTGCTCAGCAGAATTTAGCAGCAGCTTTTGTAAACGGATTTTTAAATTTGGGTTATTGTAATGATAAAATGGTTGTTGACAATGATAACTGGATTTATAAGACAAAAGGTGATGGTATGACATCTTCAGTGGCAAGTATCGGTTCAATTTATCAGTGGAACCTAGACGGTTTACAGCAATTGGATAAATATTTATATGTGGAGGAACCTGAAGTCAAAGCAGGTGCTTTATTGGGTATTGGTATCTCCACATGTGGTGTCCATGATGGTGACGTTGAACCGGCTTTACTACTGTTACAAGACTATGTTACAAATCCTAATACAAAGATAAGCTCCGCAGCCATATTAGGGCTTGGAATCGCTTTTGCTGGTAGCAAAAATGATGAAGTGCTTGGTCTTTTACTACCAATCGCAGCTGATACTTCACTCCCTATTGAAACTTCTGCTATAACCTCTTTGGTTCTTGCTCAAACATTTGTTGGAACTTGTAATGGGGATATAACGGCTGTCATCATGGATAACTTCTTAGAGCGCTCAGGTGCCGATTTAAAAACAGAATGGGTTAGATTTTTAACCCTTGCATTAGGTGTGCTTTACATGGGACAAGGTGAGCAAGTCGATGATGTCTTGGAAACAATTAGTGCCATCGAACATCCTATAACATCTGCTATCGAGGTACTAGTAAGCGCTTGTGCTTATGCAGGTACCGGCGATGTTCTATTAATTCAAGATTTATTACATCGCTTAACACCAAAAGCTACAAAGAAGGAGGGCGAGGATGATGAAAATGAAGAAGAAGAACAGGAAGCACAAGCCAATGCGATCAGTGAATTCCTAGCGGGTCATGAAAATGCCACGGAGGAGGATCCTGTAGCAAGCACTAGTGATAGCAGAAACATTGATGGAGAGAATGATTCAGCTGGCAATGTCGAATCAGAAACAATCACCGAAGAGAAAAAAGAAGAAGAACTAGTAAATGAGAATGGTATCGACGGGGAAGGTGAAGATGTAAAGGACGATAATGAAGACGACTCCTCCGTAGTGGTAGATGAGCTATCGTATGCTGTTTTGGGTATTGCAATGATTGCCCTTGGTGAGAATATAGGGAAAGAAATGTCTCTACGTCATTTTGGCCATTTAATGCATTATGGTAATGAACATATTCGTAGTATGGTACCATTGGCTATGGGTCTTGTTTCAATCGCTGATCCACAAATGAAAGTATTTGATACTTTATCGCGCTTTTCACATGATGCCGATCTCAATGTTTCTATGAATTCCATCTTTGCTATGGGTATGTGTGGTGCTGGTACCAATAATGCAAGGTTGGCCCAACTTTTAAGACAGTTGGCAAGCTATTATTCTCGCGAACAGGATGCTCTATTTGTTACCAGATTTGCTCAAGGTTTGGTTCATTTGGGTAAAGGTACAATGACAATTGACGTTTTTAATGATGCAGATGTTTTGAATAAAGTCAGTTTGGCCTCAATACTGACAGTCTTAGTTGGTTTAGTATCTCCTAGTTTCATGTTGAAGAATCATCAACTCTTCTATATGTTGAATAGTGCCGTGAGACCCAAATTCATATTGACACTAAATGAAGAGGGTGAGCCAATAAAGGTTAATGTACGCGTAGGCCAGGCAGTCGATACTGTAGGTCAAGCCGGTAAACCAAAGACTATTACAGGTTGGATAACTCAGTCAACTCCAGTCCTACTGAACCATGGTGAAAGAGCAGAATTAGAAACGGATGAATATCTCAGCTATGCGAGTCACATTGAGGGTGTTGTTATCTTAAAGAAAAACCCTAATTACGAAAAAGAAGAATAGATATGGTGACCCAGAATTAGAAAGCGGTATATATGAACCTTTCATGTATTCTTTATTTGTAGATTAACAACACAAAAATATACCACATGCGAGTATACATGTATATATATACATATGTATCAAATTGATTCAAAGTAATATAGACAGTCTTGAGGTAGTTAAGACCTTAAGGTCAAGGATCATGACATGCATATCAATAACTGGAATTAATACTTCATTGGAATTCAACAGTCTTTGCAGCCATCAGCAACCCAACAATCAGCCCAAGGATACCCAAAAGGGAGCCAAAAATTTCTATAACAAGAATTTTCACAAAAAGAGTAGAGTCTGATGCATCAGAGATAGCTGCAGTGGCACCCGTCACACCAACTGCGACACCGCAAATCAAGTTGGAGACACCAACCGTCAACCCTGCCCAAAACAATGAATATCCGGTATACAAATTCGATTTAGAGAGTAGGTTTTCTGGAGCTGCGACAGTTAGTTTCGAGGAGAAAATAATTGATGTGATCAAACCATAAATGGCAACAACTTCACAAAAAATAATAGAAATCAGATTCTTGGTAGTGATTCTTGGTGCGCGTACACCGGCACCGATAATAGAAGATCCTGTAATGAAAATTCCCCAGGCCGCACCCACAACACTTAGACCTATGCAACTAGCAATTCCAATATTGGCCCACATATAGGGCGAGGATCTTTCCAAGAATTTACCCACATTGATATCTGTTCCATGTCCAGTAAATAATTTGTAAAGGATGTATACCGTCGCTACTGAAACCACCGTATAGTTCAAACACTTTGTGAATGAAAAACTTCCAATCAATGAGTCATTCTGCGATTCCTTAGCCGTAGACATCCTTGAATGAATTCGATAGTGCTCTACCAATTCTTATATATTCTGTTGTATGTATGATTAATACTGTTCCTTTTTACCCTTGTACCTGGCTGCATCAAATAATTAGTATACTATAATGAAAAACATGAAGCAGGGTAACCCATAGCATCAACAGAACTAACCATTCCAGAAGGGCGATTGCAAGGCCATCTAGCAACTCAATTAAATTAAATATTCTATATCTATGCATTCATTCTTGCTAGTGACCTAACTATTATATCTCTTCGACATTGGCACCCTCATAAGCGGGTTCCAGTAACTTCCAGGTACAGTGAACTTGCTTCTTGGCAAAACGGTTTATAATCTCTTGTGAAATTTCTTCAAAGTTCTCCGTAGCCACAGCTAGGATTGTTGGACCTGCACCGGAAAGACATATACCTAAAAGACCTGGGTACGTGGATGGGGTAACACTTGAAAGAATTTCCGTGAGCCCTGGGATTAGCGTCTTTCTGTAAGGTTGATGGACGCGGTCCTGCATTGCAGGATAGATCAAATCAGCGTTTGGAGGATCCATTGTTAGTGCTGTAGTTAACACAGCGAGTCTTTGCAAGTTGAAAACAACGTCCTGGGTAGTATATGCCTTTGGCAACACTCCTCTGGAATCTGCGGTGGAGAGTTCGAATTGGGGAATAATTGCAATACACTTGATCTTAGGATTCCATTGATATTTTACATGCCTACCAATATCAGTAGGTGGTAAAGGTGGCACGAGACCGGTATTTTCGCCGCCGCTAGGTTCCGGTAGCACTTCGCTCAATGGGATTTCCCGTCTTTCCACTTCCTGTGGGGTCAAATCTCTCAAAAATGAGCCACAGAATCCACCCATCATTGCTGCTGTGATATTATCCGGATGGCGCTCGATCATTAGACAGTAATCAAGCATGCGTTGCTTGGAGAACTTCAGCTTACCAACCTCGTTACCGAGCATAACACCCGCAACAACTGCGGCTCCGGAAGAACCAAGCCCTCTCCCCAACGGGATAGGATTGCGCACCTGGATTTTGGTTCCTGAGGGAAAGTTCCTAATATTATTGCAACGAAGAACATACAGAGCAGTTCTCGTTATCAGATTGGCATCCGAGCTCAAAGGTACACTATCAAAGCCCTCACTGTCCTCCGTGTAGCTTAATTTACAATTATTTGGATCATCGTTTGTATCCTGAGCCTGTTTTGGGTCAATGGTAACCTCCAGCTCCAGGGACAGTGACAAACCAATACCTAGTACATCGTAGCCCGGCCCAATGTTGGCACTCGAAGCAGGAACGGTAATCTTGAAAGTGCGTGGCATACTACTACTTTTATCGACTAACGCTGCAATGAAATCCTAGTCGCTCGATAACGAATCTTGAAAAGTATATAACTTCTTGTTGACAGCTGTTTCAATCCAGCTATGTTGACTAATTTCACCGAAATTTGATCATATTTTCGCCAAATTTTTATTTTTTTCATATTCAGGGAAAAGAGCTCTCGAAATTTCCTAATTGGGGTCGAACGAGAGCAAATATTACCGTATTAGGAAGGTGAATACCTTAATAGGATTTGTAATTTTTCAAACCACATAATAGGAACTATACAAAATATCAAATAACGAAGTATTATAGGATTGATAGTGACTGTACAAGAAGTGTATTGCTACAAAGACCACGTTTTGACAAGGCTCGGTGTTGTTGATCTGCAAAGTACAGAGGCAATTAAAATTTGAGGATTTGGATTCATTTCTGCTCTTTTTTTGCGTGTATTTATAGCATTAGTTTATATCGCAGGTGGAAGAAAACAGGAAAAAGAATGCTTAAGTTTGCTGGTAAAAAATACTACTCGCAGTTCGCTAAGGATAGCTTCCGACTGTCTAAATTATCGAATGGAATGAAGGTAACGACATCAGGATCTCCGGGTCATTTTAGTGCCTTGGGGCTGTACATCGGCGCCGGATCTCGTTATGAGAAAAGGAGCCTCAAGGGCTGCACACATATTCTTGATCGATTGGCGTTCAAATCTACAGAGCATCAAGATGCGAGGACCATCACTGAGACATTGGAGCTACTGGGAGGGAATTACCAATGCACGTCGTCCCGAGAGACGATGATGTACCAGGCGTCTGTGTTCCATAGAGATGTCGAAAAGATGCTGAATCTTATGTGCGAGACTGTCAGATTTCCAAGAATTACTGAAGAAGAGTTGGAAGAGCAAAAGTTGACCGCGCAGTACGAAATTGACGAAACATGGTTAAAACCGGATCTGGCTCTACCCGAACTTCTACACACTACTGCATACTCTGGAGAGACTCTGGGCTCGCCATTGCTTTGTCCTCGTGAACTGGTTCCATCTATTTCACGTTATTACTTGATGGACTATAAAAATAAATTTTATACACCTGAGAATACGGTTGCAGCGTTTGTTGGGTTACCACATGAAAAAGCAGTAGAGATCGCCGAAAAGCATTTTGGTGATTGGGAATCTAGTCACCCTCCTATTTCCAAGTCTGCAGCAGTTTATACTGGCGGTGAAACTTGTATTCCACCCGGCCCCGTTTTCGGTGGCCTTCCAGAACTGTATCATATACAGATTGGTTTCGAAGGGTTACCCATCGATCATCCTGATATCTATGCACTAGCTACTCTACAAACTTTATTAGGTGGTGGTGGATCTTTTAGTGCTGGTGGCCCGGGAAAAGGTATGTATTCACGGCTGTACACACACGTTCTAAATCAATTCTATTTCATTGAGAATTGTGTCGCATTCAATCACTCATACTCTGATTCTGGTATATTCGGAATATCCGTTTCATGCGTGCCGGAAGCAGCATCGCAAGTCGTGGAGGTTATAGCTAGTCAATTTCACAATACATTTGCGAATGATAACTTACAGTTGACTGAAGACGAAGTATCTAGGGCGAAAAATCAATTAAAGTCATCTTTATTGATGAATTTAGAATCCAAATTAGTGGAGCTGGAAGATATGGGTAGACAAGTTCAGATTCATGGCACTAAGATTCCTGTCTCGGAGATGATATCGAAGATTGAGAAATTGACGCCGAGTGATATAAAACGTGTTGCCGAAATGGTATTTACTGGAAAAGTTCGTAATTCAGCAAACTCTAGTGGTAAGGCAACTATAGTTATGCAAGGTACCAGAGAGGCTTTTGGTGATGTAGAAGGCGTGTTGAGAAATTACGGACTGGGCAACTATCCAAAATCTACTAGCCATTCTTCTCAAAGCATAAGCAAAAAGGCAAAATGGTTTTAGTGGTTTTCTGCTTTGTAGGAGGAGCATCCTACAACAAAGCAAGCTTGAAAAGTCGCTCATTATCATGTACTTATGGTATATACGAGCTCACATATATCATTATAAGGAATCGCTGTAAATATTCATCATTAATCTTTTTTCAAAGGTAAATCAAATCTTTGTCATGAGCATCCCGTTTATTTTTTTATTTTTGCCGATGACTGCTCAAATATAGACTTCTTCGGTTTGTGGATTTCTGGCACCACCCCTAGTGGATGTCAGAGCATTATATCGCTCTTTCCAAAACGCAAGCTCTTTTTCCAAATCCTCATTTCTGTTTTGGAAAAACGCATTATCGCGAACGCATTTTTTCAAGTCTAGCTCCTGTTTTGTGATCTGTTTTTCCATGAGTCCAATCTGTTCATTGCACTTCAAAATGATCTCGTTGTAGTTTTGCTGGCCAGAATTAGCGGAGTTTATTAATTCAACTTGACTTTCGTTTTTCTGTTGGAGCTCTGAAACCATTCTCTCAAGATTTTTTGTCTTCTTCATTTCTTCATATTTGAATGAGGATTCTTCAGCTACCAATTTTTCCAGTTCATGTATTTTCTCGAGCCAAGCATCTTTTTCAGTTGTATCAGCCAGCTGTAATTCTAGATTGTTTATTTGCTTAGCCTGCTGTTGTTTATGCACTTTTTGCGATTGATTTTCTTCGAAAAGGTTAATGTTCTTTTCCTTTTCTTCTTTAAGTTTGAACTTCACGGTGTCGACTTCCGAATGCAGTTGTTTGACGAATTCCTCATTTCGTTCGTTTTGCTCTTTTTGAAGTTTTACAGTCTCTTCCAAATATTTGACATTATTGGTCATATCGTGCCTTTCTTGTAATGACTGTTCTAATTTCTTTGCAGTGCTTTGAAACGCTTCATTTAAAAGATCCAGATCAGTCTGCAATTGCGATTTCTCACGTAGCAGGGAGTCCACAGTACCCGAAAGATTTGAGGCTCTAAGATTGAGAGCTTCTAGCTTCTTCATCAATTCTTTCTCTCCGGCGTCAGCCATATCCCTCTCACTACTCAGAGTCTGTACAATGTTTTCGTAGTGTGTAATTTGCTTCAAGAGTTCTGAAACCCTAGCTTCATAGTCGTTCGAGCTTGTCTCTAAGTTATACTTCAAAGTGGAGATTTCTTTTCTGAGATCACTTTCCGATTTAATGTAGGAATTAACATCCGCTTTTAAAGATTCAATCTCGTTCACAAATTTGCTGTTATCTTTCTGATTGGCTAATCTCTCTTTCAAATGACCCAAATCAGCATTTAGTATTTTGTTCATTTCTTGAGCCCTTTTAACTTCGAGAATGGTCTCTTGTAATTGCATATCAATATCATTTTTTTTTGTTTCGTTTTCCCAAATGATCTTGTCCTTCTGTTTGTTCTGAGTTTTCAGCTTTTCAATAATACCTGCCATACTCTTAACATCTTCCTCTGCTTGTCGCAATGTGTTCGAAAACTCTTTCGATTGAAATTCATTAAGATGCAAATCTTTGAGACAAGCTTCGTATTGTTGTTTCTGTTGATTAATGGTTGCGCTCATAAGTTCATTTTGTCGTTCTGTGGCTTCCAAATCTTTCTGTAATCCTTCAAGTTGTTCTGTAAGTAAAGCTGCTTTTGTACTAGATTGCTTGATCTCATGATTCAACCCTGCAATCTTCTTATTACTGTCAGCCAGAACTTCTTGGAGCTTGTAGTTTTCTAGTTTATGGAAACGAATCTCGTCAGCATATTTGGAAATACTTTCTCGATTGGTGAATATGTCTCCTGCAAGATTTGTTTTATCCTTTAATGGCGCAGAACGTAGCTTGGTCTCTAAAGATTTTGCCCGTTCTTCACTTGCTTCATATTTTAATCTGAAAATATCGGAAGACGATTCTGATCTTTGAATTTGACTAAATTTACCGTGTAATGCCGATACGAGATGTTCAGCATCACATCTAGCCCGTGTTTCTAGCTCTAATTGTCTCTTCAGGTGATCCACTTCTAAGACGAGTTTCTCAATGTTTACTTCTGACGGTTTCAAGAGTGCGAATTCTTTGTCTAAATCAATAGTCAAATTGGATGCGTTTATGATTTCTTTGAGCTTCTTCACTTGACTGTGTGCAATTTGAGAATCAAATGAAGATGAAGCCAAACGTGCTTCTGTAAATCTTAATCTAGATATCAAATCCTTCTTATCCTCTATTTCACTCTCGAGCTGTCTTTTGGTATCGTGTAGTTTCACTTTCAAATTTTGATACGATTTAACAATGTCTTCTTTAGAGTCATTGGATGACCCCATTGTGATATCAAGCTCTTTGGTAAACCTTTTTTTCTCACTCTGAACAGAAATTTGCTTATTGAGATAAGCGTTCAAAGCCATTTCTTCTGCAAGCCGTGTCTCCAGTTCCGTAATTTTGGAGTCATCACTTTCACTTTTATTGGTAATCTCATTCTTTTTAGATAGCTCGAGCGTCAATTTTTCGTTTGTTCTTTCGAGCGACTGTATATCTTTTTTATATTGTATCACTGTTGCTCTTGTTTCTTTCAATTCCTTGACAATTTGAGAGTGTGCCGCCAAGGTGTCATCACGCTGATTAGAGATTGAAGCAAGTTCCGATTGATGGAGTTCTGTCCTTTCCTTCATTCTTTGAAGTTCACGTTCCCTAGCCTCCAATTCTGCATTGATATTCGCCTTTTTTTGTTCCGCAGAACTAATCTCATTACGCAAATCACTATTTTCCTGAATTAAGTTCTGTAAACGATTCATAGCCGAATTACAATTTTTTTCAATTGATTCCAACTTTAGTTGTAAATCTTCCTCCGAGGAGTTTAGTTTTCCTTTAAGTGCCACAATTTCCAAATGTTTTGCGTGTTCTTGCTTTTTAACCTCCTCCATAGCTTCAGTCAATTTATTTTTTTCATGCGACAGCTGTTTAATTAAGTCTTCTTTCGCCGATATCGATTTACTCTCACTATTTAGTTGTTCAGTTAATTGTTGGTTAGTTTCTTCTAGTTGTTGCAACTTTTTGTCCTCTTCATTTGATATGTTTTTGTACTTTAATATATCCGCTAAAGCGCTCTCATGTTCTTTTACCATTTTGTCATTCTCCTGTTGAATCTTTTTCTTCAATTCTGTGGTCTCGTTCAGTTTATTCTCTAATTGAGAATGCTTCTTATTAACCTCATTTAAAGTTTGTAAATGATTTTTAAGTTTTTCAGTTTCAGTTGCTAACAGAGAGCGAACATCTTCGAGGTCTTTTGCCATAATATCTTTTTCCTTTGTAACTACATCATTTTGGGAATTTATTTCGACAATTTTAGCCTCTAACGATTTGACTTTCTCCGCAAACTTTTTGGATTTCATAATATCTTGTGACGATGACAATAAAGGCTTGATTTTAATGTATAAATTATACCATGGATCTTCCATTGCTTTATTATAAGCTTTGAAAGTATTACCCAGGGATCTTGCAGCACGTAATTTTCGCAGCCTCTCATTAATTTTACTTCTCACCTGAACACCATATGCAATTGAAGTAAACCGCAGCATTATTTCAGATAATTTTTGTTCTTTCTTATTTTCAAGGTTAGCCAAAACACCTGCTTTAAAAAAGAGTTTTGAGCTTCCGACTTTGAAAAGACTTGGATCTAAATGTAATGACGATAATAAAAATTCACAATTTTTTTTTGAACTATTCGAAGATTCGTTATCATCAGATAGCAATCTATATCTTTCGAAGAATTCTTTGAAAAAAACGCGGTTTGGGTAACCCTCTCTAGCAATTCTTATCCCTTCTAGAACACCATTACATCGTAATTGATCAAGAATTAACCTTCTATCGAAATCCTTAGCCTTTTTATTATTATTGGGTATTATACAACGAGCAAAATGAGGATTTGTGGAGGATAATTGATCTAGTAATGAATTCAATTGTTCCCTATGGCGTGAAGAGGTAGTTCGGAAAGAACTGCCCTTGGGTTTTTTTTCCGATTCGGCAAAGAACGAATAAATTAGCCGATTACTCGATGAATTTAATACTGAACTTAAATTTTCGTTCAGTGGGTCTTTATTTTTCGATAACCAACCATCAACATTATATTCGACATTGCCAGCGTAATGAGTTAATATGAAACAGGAAGAATGTTTTGATCTTTTGAATTTACTTGATTTGGAATCCCAAGTAGATATTAATTTGGAGAAAAAGGAATCATCGGAGGATTTTGGTAAAATCGATTCTTCATCTAGTAATGGCAAAAACCCCGTCAATGGACTCTTTTGTTCAATAATATCAATTGTTGACTGGAGATCTTTGCCGTAATCAATATAATCCCATTGAATATTCTCTTTTAAATATTCTTTTTGTTCTAACACGAACATGTAGTGATTGAAAAACTGTTGCAATTTTTCATTTGTATAATTGATGCACAATTGCTCAAAGGAGTTATGTTCAAAAATTTCAAAACCTGCAATATCTAATAAGCCAATATAATTTGCTGTCATTGAACCATGATCTAAACTTTTATTTATCTTTGAAACAATATGAGTGAACAAATTTTCGTACAATGTTCTTGCCAATGAATTCAATATAAATCGAGCTTGTGTAGAATTTTTTGATTGTGATACCCATTCTTTACCAGCTTTTGACTTTGGCTTCAATATCGCCATTTTGAAGTCCTGTGTTGGAACACCTAGAAGTTTGCAAAGCAATGAAATATCACTCTTAATTGATGCTTGTTCTGATCTTTCAGAGACAAATTCAATATTACCGATATGTAATATAATTGAAATAACTTTGAAAATCTCAGTTATATCATCTTGTGAAAAGCCAACAGTTTTGAAAGCTGATAATAATTCTTGAAAATTTTTTGAATCATCAACACCAGGAATCGAGCGATTTGAATTTTTCAAATACCCATAGTCTTTAATTGATTTTGAATTAAGCTCTAATTTTCTCAACTCCTGATCTGATAGCCCAACTAGAAGCTGATAAAAAATGTGATAATTCCTTTCGAATGATGTTTGATGTATTACTCTTGATTTTTCCAGAAGGTACCACTCAATATGGGCACCATTTATTTTGCCTCTTTCATCGAATTCAATCTTAATGAATTTGCCAAACCGTGAAGAATTATTATTCTTGACAGTTTGTGAATTACCGAACGATTCCAATATAGGGTTGCTTTGCAAGATTTTCAACTCGAAACTCTTTTCATCATCACTATCGTCGCTAATATCTTTATCATCTGATGTAATTGACGCCAAATATTGAAGAATTTTTTTCGTATTTTCCGTTTTGCCGGCACCGGATTCACCTGTGACTAAAATAGACTGATTTTGCTTATCTGTGAGAAGCTTCCGATAAGCCTCTTCTGCAATGGCAAAAATGTGAGGTTTATTATCTTCTTTTGGAGACCCATGGTATAGCTTGACATACTCTTGAGAATACAGCTTAACATCACAATACGGATTGATGGCCACTAGAAAAAGTCCAGAGTACGTGTATATAAGATCATCTCTGTACCTGTTTTCCAAATTATGGAGAACTGAAGGTTCATTTAGATGGGTCAACTCTGACATGTCATCAACCTTATCGAATGTGGAAGGATTCGTGGGATATATCTGAGAGATGGCGAATTGCTTAGTTTCATGCGTACCTTTCAGTTTGACTAGTCCGATTTTCTGATCCTTGTTGGCGGCATCCTTGATAACTTTTGTTTCTGACAGTTCTCCCTGCACAAACACTTCAATTGGATCTGGAACCCAGACGGCGCGATTGCTACTGGCGTTATCAGCACTCATCTACAATCCCAATAATTGAGCGGCCCAGTGATTGATGTTGAGATGGGACAAAATCTGAAGATGGAGTGCCCGGAAACCTCGAGTTTATTTCACTCTTCTATCCTTTTGAGTTTCGAGTTTATACTTCTGGTATTTGTTTACTCTGATGCTATGCCCCATTTAGGAAAATCACAAATAACAAACGAGAAAACTGCGGTTTTTGTTACCCGGACTAGAATATAGAATGACATGCCTTTTTCGGACATGGCAACTGCTTGTTTCCGTTGTTGGGTGGTAACATCTGTAAACGGATATTTCTTACACTTTAGGGATACAATGTCCGCTTTGGGCCGGCACTGTCCCTCTTACAGAAGCAACGTCGGCTTTAGGAAGGCACAGTCCCCATTAGGGACGCATAGTTGCTTCTAGAAAGGCACAGTCCCTACTAGGAAACAGGAGCCGAATGAATGCTAAAAGAGGGGAACAAAGAAACAGAAAAAGAAAATTCTGTTATTCTTTTGACACATTGCCGCACATCACCTAACTGGAAAACCAGAAAACGATAAAAAGCAGAAGTAATTATATGCAAAGAAAGGCAAAAAGCAGAATTACCATGCCATGCCATGCGATGACACGGCAAATATTTGACAGGGCTTGTCGTATCAGTATAGGAAGTCCTGTGAAAGTTAATGCAAATCCGTTTGTACATGCAATTAGATACATATATATAGATACATATATATAGATACATATATATACATATATATACATATGTATATATTTAAACTTTCGTATTTACTAGAGGAAAGAGAGAGTTTCTGCTGCAGCCGACCCATATCGGCAGCGCATTTTTTAGTTGCGATGAACACAGCATTGTTTGATACAGATGTCTCCAAGATACCGGCAAACAAAAAGAACCTAGCTATTGCGTACATAATCGTCATGGGCGACGCACAGAGTGGCAAAACCTCTTTAATTTTCAGGTGGTTAAATGGCACCTACAATAGAATTGCGCCTGGCGCGTACATGGAAGACATATACAGCAAGAGCTACAAGCAAGAGTTTATGGCGGAGAATCCGTATGGCAAAAATGGCAAAAATGGCAATAATGGCAACACAAGGTTCGGCACTGAGCTGAAAAGGCACGCCGTCACACATGTGAGCTTTCTAGACATGGAATCGGTCGAGAAGACATACAACTCGGAAATGAGGAATATCCAGCTAAAAGAGTCCGATGCGTTTGTGATAGCGTTTGATCCAACGTGTGAAAACCCAATCGAGTCGATTCGGACACAATATAAACTGATAGAGGACGCGACCGATTTACAGGACAAGCCGCCAATTGTTGTGATATGTTCAACAAAGTGCGATCTGGAGGCCGATTACAGGGTGGGTCTGGATCAAATCCTGGAGTTCATGGACAGGGCGGGCCTCCCGACGTCTAATTTTTTCCAAGTGAGCGCGAAATCCGGCGAACATACGACTAGATTGTTGTACTACGTGTTGCAACAGATAAAGAAGCGGAAAATAGCAGCCAACGAGGAGGCCAAGACGTATTCAGACACAGCAGACACAGCAGACACAGCAACCGCTGTAGCGATAACTCGTGAACTCGAAACCGATGCTGTGAAGAGAGACACAGAACTGACACAAGAGATGCACACTGTGCCAAACAAAGAACCGGCATTTCTGTGCGGCACAAAAAAGATTAAGACGAAGCTTAAAAGAGCTAAACGATGCGTAATATGCTGAAGCTACTGACGTTACTGGCCTAAGTGACCCACACTGCGTTGCGCATTGCAAATCCTTTATAGCTATTGTAAATAAGAGACGAAAAGATGGTACGACTTTGTAACTCTGGACGACAGCGCAGCCCAAGAACGAGGTGGCATATCGGAGATGGACCCCAGCAGGGCCGTGGCGGTCGGAGGTAGGTCTCCGACAGCTGTGGGCGTCATACAGTACGGCGCAAGCTCTCTCCGGGCAGACGCCCGGAGGTTGATAATTTGCCTGTTTTGAAGTGTGTGACTGCTATTCCGAACATCTTTGCACCACTCTGTAGAAGCAAAAATTGCCGTAAAGCCGTACATCGCACATGTAGACTCAAAAGCTCTTTTTGTTTTTGCGTTCGGTTCGGGCCCAGAATCCGCACAGCTGCAGAACGGCGTCGGTGTTGCGCGTCTGTGGCGGCGATTCTTCGCTGATCTGTCTCAGCCAGAACTGTTTTTTCTCGTACTTGCAGGTTATCGTAATGGCTGTATTCTACGACATCTACTTGGAAAATTTCATTTTATCTGTATTTGCGTATATATAATTTGGCAGTTGAACAGTTTTTGGAGTTTTGTCTATTTTAATATACCATACGCAAGATCACATAGTCCAAAATGGTATGTTGTAGATAGAGGAATAGGAGGAATAGACCACACAAGAACACACAGGAACACATGAACGCAGCAAGAAAAGGAACGGATGCCTGGGGAGCGTGGAGAGACAAGAAGACCAAGAAGCAGATGAGACAGAGTGGAGATTAGTGGAGTTATGTCACAGTTCAGTTTTTGAGAGGAGTTCCCGTTAGGTGGTGGAGCTACCGGGAGGTGGCGTCACAGTGGAGGCGTTCACGTCATTATGTCACTGGCGGAGAGCTGCGCGGTCTTGGTGCTCCGCGCTGGGAGGTGTTCGTGAGTGGTCTCGTTGTTTGTTGTTCGTTGCTCGTTGTTCGTTGTTCGTTGTTCTGTATATTTGCGCTCGTTTTACTAACCGTTTCATTTTTTTTACTCCAGGTTTTAGTTCAAGATTTGTTACACCCAACTGCTGCCTCTGAAGCCAGAAAACACAAGTTAAAGACTTTGGTTCAATCTCCAAGATCATACTTTTTGGACGTCAAATGCCCAGGCTGTTTGAACATCACCACTGTCTTCTCTCATGCTCAAACTGCTGTGACTTGTGAATCATGTTCCACGGTTCTATGCACACCAACCGGTGGTAAGGCCAAACTATCTGAAGGTACCTCTTTCAGAAGAAAGTAAATTAGAAATAATAAATTATAACTTTTGTATATTTTTAATATCGAAACAAAAATCGTCATTTACTAGTTCAGTTGCATTTTTTTCGTTATGTACAGGTTGTGTCTTCGCGAGAAGATACGTATAAATAGTTTAGGTTTTTTTCTTATCCATTTTTGCGTAGTCATGGCCATATACTTCTGCCAGAGTACCGATATCCATGGTCTCATGAGCATGTGGGAAGAGTTCATCAATTCTTCTATCCCGCTCCTTCGCGTCCTTCTTCAGGCGTTTAATCCTTGCTTTTTCCAGCATTTCTAACTTAGCGATGTTGAAATTTACCGAACCCTTCAACTTTGTCTTTGCTTCGAGCGGCCACAGGTCAGATTTCATCGATTTTCTTGCATCATGATAAATTTGTTTATCGAAGGATTTTGGCACTGTCCATTTTTCCAGTTGTCCAGACGACCCACATAACTCTAATGTAACATGGCCTTTCCTCTTTTTGGGTTGGTTGATGATGCGTGGCCATGTATTTTGAGTCTTATCGCCGAGGGATCCAATTTCGAATCTGTTTGTTGCGTTCTCTCTTTCGTGTTCTATTCTTTCAATCGATTCTTTGTCACATGGTGACCGTTCAACAATTAGATAAGAATAGTTTATAAGTTCATAGTTTTGCCCGTTTTTTCTCCCGGTTCCTGCATTTGCCATTCCGGGCATGCCAATACCATCTTCTGGAGTTTGCCATGGCGTTGCCAGAATTTTACCTTTTTTCAGTTCCATACTAAACTTACTTCTTAGTACATTTTTTTGAAAATTACAGAACTTGAGTTTGTTATCTTTATCATGTTCGTATAATTTTGGATTTCCAACTTGTAAAGGACATTTACGGTGATGCGGACATGGTGCAATTATCTTGAGATAGAAATTAATGTTTGACGCTTTTTCGTTCTCTTCCTCTCTCTTTTCCAGTTCTCTTAACAACTCTGGTTCGAATTCTAGTTCTTTTTCATTTATCGGTCCATGATTTTCATCTATTTCCTTTAAGAGTCTCTTTGCATCTTCGAAATTAGCCCTTGATTCTTCATCTTTTTTTGATTCAATTTTGGTTTTTTTGATTGATCCTCTAGTCCAAGGTCTTGGTATTTTGCCATGTTCATCCGGAAAATTTTCTGGTCTGATCATTATTTGTCTTGCTCTACTAATTGTTTCAAAACCTAATGGGTTTCCTCTTTCCACAATTACTAGATTACCTCCAGGCGCCAATAAATTCAAATAATGTTCTAAATTATCATCTATTTGTATTGGGAATTTCTCTTCATTTTTTAATAGTTGATGAGTTATTATTATCAGATCATATTGTCCAGATCCAGGTACATTTTTTGTCAACCTTGTGTTTATGTTGATTTTTTTGGTCATCACTTCACCAACTAAATCTTCACCCTCTACTATATCATCGGAATTCTCTGCGGTGTCAACAGTAACAGTTTCATCGCGAACCTCATTCAATTGCCTACTAAGCATTAGTTTTGCTCGTTTTTGCATATCTATGTGACCAATAATAACGGCTTCTTTGTTTTTTGGCCTATAGTCTTTACCCATAAGATCATTCAATGCAACAATGCCTGTAGCAGGTCCATAACCAACATCAAGTACATTTTGAGGATTGAAGACTCTATTCCCCAAACGTTTTCTTAACTCTGTCAAGGTCTGATATATTGCTGCATAATTTTGCTGAAAAATGGCTGCAATATGTGAATCAACTTCCATTGTACTTTTCATTGGTCGATGCAATTTATCACGGTACAGTTCTACATAATAATTAGATGCTGATCTTCTCAAATTGTTTGGGATTTGTACTGACAGAATGTTGTTTTTTATCACTTGTGATACCAGAGGATTGAGTTCAATCTGATCTCTGAAACTCATAGCCTGTAGAGTTTCTGGTAATACTCTTGCCTCTTGAGAATTCCTTCCTTGAAGAGGCTCACCGTCTTTTTTTCTGAATGGAGAGGTAGCATTTTGGGAAAGTATATCATTTCTTTCAATAACCCGTATATCATCCTCAGAGTCTACAGTTACACCAAACGATAGATCATTATTCGATGGATATTTGCTATTTTCGAAATCTAGGCCTTCCAAAGATGCTCTTGAAAAGCTAGACAGACTTCTTCTAACAGCTGAGTACTTGAGACTAATAGATCGTAACATTCAATTGTCTTGGCAATACTTTCAACTGTTTTATTATATTTTTTTGGGAAAGGTCATCGGTAACTTCTGTTTTTTTCATGTGGAAACTATATCAATTCCGAAGTCTTCTACAAATTGAAATTCTGACTTTCAAAATAAATAACCTTTTGAAATATCGGTAAAACCATTCTAGTAATGTTGAACAACACAGTGCTCATTGCACTAGTGTTTGTGCTTATAACATCCTCCTTGCTATTGATCACTCAAAGACATAAGGGCAGTCGATTGGTTCTCAATGGAGAATCGATAACTAAAAACAAAGAACCTACAATAATTATCGCTGGACCTTCCAATAGTGGTAAAACAGCTTTTTATACCTTTTTGACAAGTGGAAAATTAACGAACACCGTTACGTCTCAAAAAACAAGTGTTGCACATGATTTCAAGTTATCAAAAGCAAATACATTCAGATTAATGGAGTTCCCAGGTCACAATAAACTGCGCAAGCAACTAATTGATACTTTGGAAAGCTCTAACAATATCAAAGGATTATTATTCATGGTAGATTCCACAACGGATCCAAAAGACTTAACGGAGGTTGCTGAGTTTCTATTTCAAATCCTTCAAGTCACAGAACGCCAGCCGGATGGTTGCGATATTCTCTTAGCATGTAATAAATGTGAATCGTTCACCTCTAGACCACCGGCAAAAATTAAGGACGCCCTCGAGAAAGAGATGGATAAAATAATTGCTAGGAAAAGAAAATCACTAGATAGTGTCCAGAATACCCTCAATGGAAGTCTAAAGAAAACCGACGATGCCGATAACGAAGACGATCAAGAAGAAAAGAGCGCTCTCTTGGATATCCAAGTTGCCGGTGGATTTAAATTCAGCTCATTAGAAGGTAATGTCGACGCCCTTGAAGGCAGTGTAACAAAAAACAATGTTGATAAATGGGAATGCTGGATTGAAGAAAGATTAATCAATTAGTCATTTATCGAATTTCTAGTTATATAGCTATATCAATTTCTAGCAAATGTGATCTGCTTTCATCATCTTTCGAGTCAAGAAGTAGCAATACTCCAAGAAATGTACCCACCATTGCAAATCCGAGTAGTAGCAGTGATATGGGTAAATATACAGCATATATGCTAGGCAATGGGAACATTGACAACTTGTTGTCTAATTCAAATACAGGCAACAAAAGCCACACAGTGTAGTACAGCATTGCTACCGTAAGTAAAGCAAATCTATTCATGTTGCATCCATGTTAAACACAAAGACGGATCAGGACCGACGGGACTCTGGACTTCAATGCATGGACTAAATTCTATTATGTCAACATTTTCTCAGCGAATTGATTTAAAACGCTACGGTTAATCAACCATACGTTCGAAAGTAAACGTGATACTGCTTTTCCGATGAGTACATAATGGTCTCTAACGAAAACATACAATTTATTAGCTCGCGTGGCGTAATGGCAACGCGTCTGACTTCTAATCAGAAGATTGTGGGTTCGACCCCCACCGTGAGTGTTTATTTTTATTTTTATTTTCTCTCTTTAGAGACCAACTTTAAGCAAAATGGATTACTTTTTATACCTTGCTCGCCATGACGCAAAGTACACAAAAGTATCATTTTTGGAGAGTATCATTTTTGGAGAGGTCAGGTGGATTTTACAAAAGAATATATAATGAAATTCTTGTAATGATAATATCAAATTCACTAATCCGCGATAGTTTAATGGTTAGAATGGGCGCTTGTCGCGTGCCAGATCGGGGTTCAATTCCCCGTCGCGGAGAATTGTTTATTTTTTATACTTGTTTTTGTTTCTCTATTCATCTCACGAAGAATAATGTTCGAGCTTTTTTCAACAGCAATTTGAATCCCTGTACTCACCGTGTTTTATTCGAGACAAGTGCTAGCAGTCTATCGTGTTTCTGCTTTCTTCATACTGCGAGTTCATTTGGCTGGCAAATTTTTTTATTTTTTCTGGTCACTTTGCATAGTGAAATTTCAAGTGCATGGTGGAAATATAAACAACTATTTTGTCGAAGAAACAAAGTCTACAGCAACTATCATACCAGCAATTAAGTTCCTGTCTCGCTGATGCGGTGGTGTTCAAGTTCTTTTCAATGGCTTTATGATACTATAGAGGTTGAGCAATTCAATAAAGACTTATTCGATGAGCTGTTACCAGATTTACAAAATTTAAACCTGTATAACGACAAATTCAAGAATGCTCAAAGTCGAGCCACCTTGGAAAAGGGTGAAATCACACTTGAAAATGGAAGCAGTTATAATGTTAACCAGGAATTCATGATTGCCGCGATACTATTATCGGACGAGCTTAATCTGGACGAATTGGTCGCTTGCGAGTTCATATTGTCAGATCCCAATATATCCAAGGGTTCAAACAGTGTTAATTTAGAGTTGGTAAACGCAGGCAAAGTTCAATTTTTTCTAAGGAGGCAATATATTTTACAAATTGTTGCTTATTTGACCAATTGTTTGAACCGGAACCACCATCTGTATCATTCACTAACGTCAAACGGTGTTTTGGCGAACAACATCTTGAAATGTTTTTCTAGTATTGATGAACAACTGTTGGAGATTAAACAGTCTGTTGGCAAGGCTCAATTATTGGATAATTACTCCCTTTTAGCCCAGCAGAATGTCAAGTTCAAAAGAGATTTTTTATTACGAGAATATGATACCCTCAGTCAGATTCTCTATGGTCTCGTCATTAACGGCACACTAATGGAGAAGAATCACTTGTTAAAACTGATAAATCATGTAACGGAAATGCAGTCAAACAATTTTTTCATCATTTACTATCTTCCATCTATTTTTGCAGCCTTTGCAAAACTTGAAGATCTGCCCGATAAGGAAGTCCAATCAATACATTCACAGTTTCTTCAAGAGCTGAAATCAGATTCGATGTATGAGAAGCCAATAAGAGTGTCATTAATTTTTGTTTTCCTTTCCTATTTCATTAAATGGTGCAAATCAAAGCCAGAAAAAAGAGCCAACAGCATGGATTTTCAATCAACAGTAGACGAACCAATGACTAAATCTGTAGAATTTGGTGCTTTGGAGCAATTACTTATTTTTGCCGCTGATACATCCATTTCTGAAAAAGACAAAAGCATTGAACTTTTCTATGATATTAGATCCCTCCTGGAAAGACACATTCCGAGATTAGCTCCCATAAATCTTTTAGATACGAATCCGAATGATTCATCACAGAAACAACAACAGCAACAACATCAACAACAGCAGCAACTGCAGATCCAGAATCAACAGGGCCATCACGATTTGCATAATCTTAATGATCAATTTACCAAAGTATCACTATCAGAGCAAACAAATTTCAGCTTTTTGTCAACATTCCATGACGTTTTACGGACCATTATAGCTGACTGCGCCTTTTTGCTAACAAAAATTAAAGATGCGGAAGAGGACTCTCTATTATCTGGAGAGGATCTAGATCTTGATGACATTGCACTAAGAGCTGACTTAGAAAGGTTTTTTTTGACGATTTACTATTTCTACGCTTCAAGACCACAATATTCAAAGCTATTTTGGCAGGACAAGGAGTCCAATGCTTATGGCTTTGTTGAATGGTCTTCTAAATGCAACGATAGTTTGATGAGATCGTGCTTCTATCTAATGATCTCCAGTCTTTCATATGGGTCTGAAAACGCTTTAAGCGTTTATCACTATTTCAGTGGTGAAAACAATGTCTCATGGAACATTATCGCACAATGCATCAGTGATTATGTACTGAAGATAACAAATTTAAATTTGAGAGTTCAACAAAAACAACAAAAGCAAGAGTCTGAAGAAGTAGACTCAACTGCCGTAGCGCTAGAAGAAGGTTTGAACGAGGAGGCTATAATTTTCATCTCATCTTTATTTACATTAATTGGCTCAGTAGCTAGTGATGTGGAAGAAAAGATCAAAAATTCCCTATCTGACTTGTTTATTGATACTCTATTCGAGTTTGCAAAGTTGGATACACCACTGATTGGTGCATGCTTGCAAACCTTAAGTCATTTAGTTCCCAAAATAGAGTCGAAAAGGTCAAATTTTTGGTATGCGCTAGACTCATTAATATTTAGAGGTGCACCTCTTTCATCTCTGGCGAGCTCATATCAAGTTGCATTCACTTCTGTTTTTACAAATTTTTCAGAAGTTGTTGGGTTTTTACAATTATTTCATAAGCTGGTGTTAATAGAGACCAAAGAGGTTGATAGTGATTACTTGTTTTTTGGTAGATTAGCATTTCCAGCGAAACTTGGTCAAGGTTATCGTAAAATGGGTATCTGGCCTTATTTCGACTATATTTTCCAAGAGGTACTTGTACACTCCAATCGACTTCCTGATAATAAAAGGGCGTGTGCGATTCAACTTCCAATCCTCAACATAATTGAGCAAGCATTATTTTCCTTCGATTACAGATACATTATTAACTCAATACCCGCTCAGGCCAACTTTGATAAATTAGTCTGCACTGGCGATTTCTTCACTTACGTTCAAGAATGTCCAGCTCCGGTAGTTTTCAATTATCTTTTCATGGAAAAGGTGTATAACTGCATCTTCAGTATTGCATCTATTGGCGTGGATAACCTGACAATTGATTTAGAAGGCGGAGCAGAGCAGCTTCAACTAATAGATATGGCTGTTAAAGTCATGTCCCTAGTGTTGAACTTTCAAGACCCTTATGTCGAAGAATTTGTCTCTATTTTGAGAAAAAACGATGAGAATAACTACTTTATACCGAAGGATTTTGGTTTGCATGGGTTAAGATCATTTTTTGATGCTATTCTTTTCAATCTACCTGTTGTTGCACACCTCGGACTTTACGTTGGCTTAGATAAATACTCCTTAGGTTCGAATTCGCTCCAAATATTAAAAATGCTTTCTGGTCGCTATAGTGGTGACAAATTTTTCACCGTTGGTAATAAGTTGCTCACAATATTCGAGTCAGTTGATGAATCAGCAAGAATTAAAGATGCTTTCATATCTCAATTGGAAAGACCAGTTGAAAGTATGGAAAACCTTACTTTGAAGTTGGAGTTATTAGAATTCATAAGTGAAAATTTATCTTTCACAGACCAAACTCCAACAGTAGCTCATCTACTATTGGGATTTCAAATTTCAAATGTTATATCAACTGGCCCTGACCTCGCAACTTTCATTAACTCGGAAACCTCTCTTCTGCATTCCCTAATAAATGTTTTAGCATCCTCTCTGCAAAGTCTCAGCAGTGAAAATATTTATTATGCGCCAATGAGGTTAGCTGCTCGGATTCTAGAGATTATCGTTAAGCTATGCCGCAATCCTGCAACGTCTCGAATTATGCTTGACCACTTTGTCACCGTGCAGCTCTTTGAACAGCTAGTAGAGTTGGACCCTCAAGCAAACAGTCAAACCTTGTGGGATGGTGTTTTGTTTCAACCTAAACGAATAAGTGGTTGGAAGTCTTTTGTAACTTCCGAGTCAAATGGTGCTTTACTCTCCTATCTACACTATAAAAGTTTACTTCTCCAATATTTCAGTCTAGCGATACACAGGCTTGCTCTCGCTGGATCGCAATCTCAGGTAAAAGCTCAAGTCAACCTTTTAATTTCTACTAAGCTTTGTTCAGCAAAAATCTTTTCCTTTTTGGACACTTTAACGTATGGTGACATTCCAACAGATCACCAAACTATCAAAAAACTTTCGTTGTTCGACAATCTCCCGCTAAACCTTGAGACAGTTACATTGAAAAATGATTCTAGAGGCAATATTTACGATTTCAGTTCGATAAAGTCTTTGATGGAGCTATCTGTAAGAGTGCGTTCAAATGGTATAACCGATGGTGCTTCAAGTAGCCTCGGTTCTTCAATGACAGAACAGCTTACCCAAGAATCCAATACAGTGTTTCAGGCATTGTCTGAGTTTTTAAGCAGGAATACTTATATGGATGATCAATTATCGATTCTTCATTCTTGGGTTCAGGTTGTGCAAATTTTGATATCAGACGGACAATTGTCAGCTTTGGAAAGATCAAATTTCATTTTAGAAATATTCTCTGCAATCGTTCCAAAAATTAATGATTACATTGAGTTGAATATCTCTTTTTCGGAGGAGCTTGTTTCATTGGCTGTTGCACTTTTTGACGTTTATCAAAAAGATCGTTATGAAATTGACAAGTTTCAATCTGTGGATTCAAGGTTATACAATTTGTTCAAAGCCTGTATTCATGGCATTAACTCACCCTTAACTAACATCTCGATTAGATCGGATTTTTATGTTTTGGCAAATAGCTATTTGGTTAGAATTCTCATGGATAAAAATTTGGCTAAACCGGTTCTCCAGGATCTCAAGATGAATAACGAAGGTCTTGTGGAAGTTATCTGTAACGATGCAATTTATGGCCAGGGATCAAATAGAATAACTGGTATTTTTCTGTTAGACTCTCTGATAAGATTAGGTGATTTAAACAAAGAGAACACTATCTTGCACTCATTGATGAAAAACACCCATTTGCTTCTTATAATAAGGTCGATTAAGAACACAGATGCGCTGTTAAGCTCTCCCACCGAGAACATTACCATAGACGACCTACTTTACGAATTGACTGCATTCAAAACTATTGCTTACTTGTTGATCAGGATTGCTGAAAGCAGAAATGGGGCACATGCATTGATTCAAAACAAGCTTTTCAATGTTATCGGTAATTGCTCTTTCTTGGGAATTGATCCAGATCTGGGATTAGAATTATTTTTTGACGAAATCGCAATCAAGAATTCCAATTTCGTAAGTGTTAACGTGAGCTTAGATAAACCCTTGTTCTTCGGTAAAGATGCCAATGGGATTTCACTGTCAGAGATCATTGTTCCAATTTTCCAGCTATTGTCTGCTGTTTTGCTCAGTATGGGAAGTGCCAATACGACAGTCATCAGGGAGGTGAAAGGACTATTAATAAAATCCAGACGATTGACCTTAGGCATAATTAAGCGTGACGCCTTGAAAGATAATGAGACTCATCGCATTGACAGTTCTAATACAGATGGTCTTGAGCAAATGGTGAAGCTAGTGGTACTTCTCTGTACTTTAACGGGTTATCGTGGCGAAGAAACTCTCAGTTGAGAGTGACGTATGAAATTTATAATTTTGTAGGTAATCACAAACAAGAAGATAAACTAGAAATTAGTATTCATCTTTCTCCGCTATATATTATACACTATGGATTTGGACCTTCTCCTATTTACCGATCAGCTTGATCTTCTGTTCTAATGTTGATGAGTTGTTCTCCAATAATTTCAAAGCATCCAGATGTGAATTTAAGATCTTAATTAATTGTGTGTTCTCATCTTTATTACGCAAATTTATTGCAGTAGCTTTGTTGAACGTGTTGCTTACCTCATTTATCTCTGATATCAAAGAAGAGAGATTCAAGGAAAGCGAATTCAGGTTTTCATCCAAAGTTTCTGCCGTATGGTAAGCCTGCTGCCTTTTTTGATCATTGTTGTTCGCAGCACCATTACCGCTTGTAGAGAGGACATCAGAGAGCAAGGCTTCTGTTTTGCTCTCGTAATTGTCAAGAAAGGCTTCCAATTCATCTTGTTGTCTCTCTACATACTGGAGCGATTGATCGATTCTATTCTGAGTTTGCTCCGCAAGCAGAGTATCTGAGTATAGTTGATTGATTTGTTGGCCACCTTTAACCAAGACCTGATCCCATTCGTTAATCCTTTTGGAGAACTCGTTGAAATGAGCTCCCGCACCAGATAACTGTTCTGTCCATCTGGTGATCAAATCATCTAAAGTTTTATTATCAAGTGAAATTGGCACCGGCTCGATTGTTTTTGGATTCAGGGACTGTCCATTAGACTTATGTTCTGCTAAATTTGATTCAACACTTTCCTTTTTCACCTCATTTTTCTTAGTTCCAAATGAGAATGCACCTGTGGATGACAGCTTCTCCTTTTCATTTGGCTTCTGTGTGCCAAAAGAGAAGCCACCCTGTGAACCATCTGGAGCACTATCTGCCTTTTGGGTAGTAGATTTGTCGCCACTAAATGAAAAGCCTTTTGTCTCTGTCTTCGAGGTTGCTGCTTGTTTCTCGACAGAAGGCTTCGTTGCCCCAAAGGAGAATCCTGAACTTGCTAAAGAGTCTCTCTTCTCATCATTGGGCTTCGCTGTACCTAGGGATGGTACCGAGGGGTTCGCGATATTGTTTTCTACCTTGCTGTTGAAAGAGAACGCTGGTTTTCCAGTTTCAGTTCCTTCGTTCTTATTCAAGCTATTTTTTGCACCAAACGAAAATCCAGGAGTCGACTTGTTATCTTGAGCTTTTGAGCCAAAAGAAAATGGAGCTGGATTTGCTGTTTCGCTTCCTTCCTTCTTATCCGAGCTATCTTTCGAACCAAAAGAGAATCCGGGTGTTGGTTTGTTGTCTTGCACTTTGGAGCCCAAGGAAAATTGAGATGTGTCATCTTTTTTTTCGGTAGAGAATAGGCTAGGTTTTGTATTAGTATTAGCATTGACACCAAAAGAGAAGGCAGGTTTACTCTCTGAACTATTTTCATTTCCGTTTGTAGCACCAAAGGAGAATGGTATCGGTTTATCATCCTGCTTTTTATCATTAGATGAAGCAGCCTGGCTCGCAGGTTTTGCTATTTCAGCTTCCTTTTTCGAAGACGCATCTGTTGTACCTGTCGTGCTGAAGCTGAAAAGTGGTTTCGCCGACGTATTTGAATTATCTGTTTTGGCGGCACCACCAAAACTTATTGGTGCAGCATTATTAGTTGTCTTAGAGCTAAAGAGTGTATTACTCGGTGCTTTGACAGAATCATTCGAAGTAGGTCCCAAATTGAAAGATGATGTAGCCGGTTGTGACTTGTTGTCTGAATTTACAGGAGCTGTAGCTTTTTGTGCACCACCCAGATTCAGTAATGTAGGCTTCGAAGGCACACCTTTTTGCTCGACTTTTGCTCCAAACAGGCCGGGATTGGAGGTAGTCCCTTGAGCTGCACCTCCAAAAGAAAAGACAGATGTGTTGTCACTGTTGTTACTCTTTTTTTCTTGGCCTTGGAATAATGACTTGTTGTCTTGTCCGGAAGAATTTGCACCGAATGACATGGAAGAGGGCTGTGTAGTATTATGACCAAATAAAGGTGCGGCAGGTTTCTGTCCATCTTTTTGGGCAAATAACCCACCAGTTGAGCCACTGGTGCCCCCAAATAGAGGAGCAGCAGCAGGTCCATCTTTATTACCACTGCTTATACCGGTATCGCTGTTGGTACCAACTTTAAAATCGAAAGCTCCTGCGCTAGTCGATTTAGAATTGTCCCCGAAACCAAATGATGGTTTACTGCCATTATTTGCATTGAAATTTATAGTGGCAGCTGGCTTGCCGAAGGCAGAAGATGCACCAGCAATTCCATTAGTAGTCGAGTTGCTGTTGGTATCTGCTGTGCTGAAGTTGAAACCTTTGGTTCCTGAACCGAAACTTCCCTGAGTATTACCACCAGCATTATTACCAAACGAGAAAGCTGACTTGTTAGACGCATCCGTTCCCGAACTGGCACCAAATGAAAAGGCAGGTTTACTCCCTGCCTCAATACCTGTGGCTGAAGCGCCTTGTTTATCTGATGTATTGAAATTCACTATAGTAGGTTCTTGTTAGTAAAAATATTCATTGATCACTATGATACCGCTTCGCGGAGCAAACAAATGTGCCGAATGGACTAGTGACGCATTAACAATGCTGCATCAATAGCATAATAATCACATACTTCAAATGATACTTGCGATGCCTTCTGATGCCTTTTCGATCTGTAAATGCGTTCACTGTTGATGAAATATATATACCTTTTCTGCATCTCCATCGCTCTGAAGCCAAAAACATATTTGGCCGGGTAAACAATATCTATGTCATAAATAATATTGTTATATGCTTATGTGTTATATTGTAGTGTAACAAGTGATTGCACTCGATATTAATTATTATAGGTTGCAAATATACTCTTTCAATATTATATTGAAAAATATTCTTATTGTCATAAGTGTTAGTCTTACACGGGTGAAGCAGTTATTCGGGCTTCCTATCCCTTTGAATGCTATCCAAAACTTGGTCGTAAGCCGCATCTATGGCTTCATCAGCTTCTGAATTATCTGCTGTGGCGGTCGTCGATTTGCCCACTGAAGATATAGAGGAATCTTTGCCCGTTTTTATTTTTTCGTCTGTTTCTGTGTTACTTGAGCTTGTATCGTCCCCATCATTCAGAGATGTCTGAGGGGACAGATCGACAAGCTTTTTATGAGTTTCAGAATCATGCTTTTTGAAAATGTCGTGTAAATGATAACCTTTACTATGCAGTTCATCGATAACATTTACTACGGAAGACATATCGGTCTTCAAAAGCAGATCTTTGATTTGATCTGTTTTCAATGAATCGCCTGCATTTTCTAGGTAGTTGAGGTCAACTATATTACCATTATTGGACCTGTTGTCATGTACCTTCTTTGTGAGGGCTGTACCACTTCTAAAAATGCTTCCTTCCTCCCTACCCTGCATCGATATCTTATTCGATGATTCCCGGTCATCTTCATGTAGTTCAATTGTGTCGTCTGCATGCGGATTGAACTCTTCAACATCAGCTTTACTGAAAGGCAATAGCATCGAATGGCCACTTTGTTCAAAAGTAGAAGACGAAAGTACTGTCGAAGCAGGGACAGAGGAGTCTTCATCTGTTTTAGGAGCTTTATTAGCCAAACTGCGTCCGCCCTCTGTAATTGATTCGAAGATAGTTGGAAATGGGCCATCAGTTTTTACACTATCATAAGCATCAGTATATGCGGAGCTTAATTTAGCTTTATGTCTGTCCTTCAATAATCTTAAACCTTTTTCAAAACTTGCTTCTATAAAGCATAGTCTGATCAATGTTTCTTTTCCTTCAGTGCTCAATTGCCCTTTTACTCGCGTATCGAATAAATCCTTGACAACCTTTCTGATTTTGGATCTAGCGATTGTGACCCTTTCAATGTATCTTTCTACAAGCTTATCATACAGTTCTTTGTCTTTGAAATCATCAGTCAGTAGCACTGAAAGTTCATCTTGTAAAGTTGATAGTTGATCTTTGTCATCAGATGGTTTCCCACTCTCGCTTTTGACTTTATTCAATTCACTATCAACATTTCTCATTGTATACAAGGAAACCTTTTCCCTTATGTTTGCAGGCATGTAAGTGTAATCGATGTCCAACGTTATCAGGGAAGAGCTTTTGCGGACAGCATCCGCAAGTGCCTTACACGAAGCAAGATCAAACTTGGTACCTAATATTGACAAATAGTTTAATCTTGAACATAGCGGAAGGACTTCTGCCAACATAACAACGAGAGTCGATGACAAATTTTCATAGTCCAAATGTAAACGTACCAAATTTACAAATACTGGCAAACAGTTGATTAACGTTTTCATACAATGAGGAAACATTTTGGGATTATTTGATATATCCAGAAATTTCAAATTCTCAAAATAGCATAGGATGCTAATTAGCTTCAAAACTTCATTAGTTTCAGACGTATCATTGGGTCCTACTTCTAAACCTGTACAGTTGAAAGAAATGTATTTGAAGACATTACTTTTTCCTTTATTGTGAATTTTATCTACTATAGCATCAATAAATCCCGACAATTTACCATTCAAATCGTTAAAGCCGATATCCAATCCGGTAACCTTCGATTGTACTATCCAATTTGCTAACTTGTCACATTGGGCCTTTGTGAGGCGATTGTATGCGAGACCTAATCTTGTAGTAGCGATGCAGGCAACTTCGATAAAATTGCTAAATTGATCGGATGGCATTTGAGCACCTGATATGATAACTTCTTCGAGACCTCCTTTTGTAGCAACAGATGCGGCCAAAAGATTCCAATTCATATCTCTACGGCTCTTCGTGTCACATTCCATTCTAGGCATATTATTTTTCAAAGATGATTTAGAAGGCTTTTGGACATTTGTTTTGATAGAGGGAACCATAGTAAGATCCAATGCAACTAGTGATTTAGATTTTGATACAAAATAACACAATATTTTCCAGCCCTCGTGGTCTAGGGGGGTGTTTCTTAGTGACAACTTTTCAAAGTTTTTCTTAAACGTCAAAGCACTCAAGATTGTTCTCAACATGTCAACACTTAAACTGACGCCATCCAAAGACAAACACAAAACTGGGGCAATGCTTAAAAAATCACTGAAGGACCATATTTCAATCATCGATGGTCTTGGATTTCTCAACTGCAATAAAGGTATTGGATCCGTGGAGCCCTTTTTCAACTGTTTCATAGTTGCCGGAATCGGTAGAATTTCCCTCAAGTGACAACAACGGGTGTATACAATATCATAAGGAATTTTCATTTTTTTAGGCGGGAAGACCTCTTCTTCAGATTCCTGTGATATCATTGAGCTCAATGAAGTTTGTGATTGTTCACCTCCTGTACGTCTGCTAATCATTGGCTTGTCAATAGTAACTCTAGATGCAATGTTACTAACTGTAACATCTTCCTCGTTCTTAGAGGAGGAAGAATCATCTTTTAGTCCTCTCTCTCTTGCTGTTTCTGCAGTTTCCACAGCTGCTCTTCCTATATTTCTCTTTTGTTCGGCTTCTCTCATTTCCCCTGAAGGACTTACGACCTTGTCGTCTGTCTCCGACCGTACTGATGGTGCCATTTCTTCCTTTTTCCTTACATCATCACCTTGATGGGAATCAGTTTCTATCAGTAACTTTAGTTGGCCTGACCCACCTACGACAACACCTGTACTAGATGATTCTAATATGATTCTTTTTTCTTCGGGTGTTAGTCTATGAATTACCACTGACCCGTTGGGTTTGACTTCAACTTCACCTTGACGAGGATGCTTACTGCAAATTTGTTGTGGCGGATCATTGAAATAGGTATTCACTGCAAATGAGACATATTTCAACGGCTTTATATCTTCTAGTCCAGGGACGACATCTGCCTTTCCAGGATCAAAGGGGTCCTTACTGGTCTGAGTACTACGCAATGAGGATACTTCATCCTTTACGTTATTATTACTGTTGGATGCCCCATAAGAAGTAACCCTTCTCAAAAAGGCTCCAAATTTATGAGAAGATGACGGAGTAGCTGTGCTTGGCGAAGAAGACTCTGAATCTGAATCTGAATCTGAACTGCCACCGGAATATGTTTTGCAGTTAGAATGAGTTTTGAGAGCCGGAGACAACTTAGATTTACTTGGGTGCGGTGGTAATGGTTGTCCTCTAGCATCATATTTTACTTTCAGAGCGTTCGGTTTCCGTAGATCAGAAGTGTTCACATCAAGTGAAAATGAAGTACTCCGTCCTGACCTTCTTGGGTAAATTTTCTTCGAAGAGATTGTCGAAGGATTCGAGTTTTTCTGAAATGCGGAAACGGAATATCCTTTCGATTTATAGTATTGCAAAAACTCCATTAAACGCGGATCCCAATCCTCTTGCTCATTGCTAACATTACCGCCATCGGAGCTTCTCTTTTCATTTTGCTGATTCATGTCATCATTAAAGATGTTTTTGTTGCTGTCGTGATGATGTCGGTTATGATCTTGAATTAAAGACTCCGTCTTTGACCTAGTGAGAGGAACGCCGTTACCAATGTCCTCTTCTTGTTCTTGATTTTTATCATGACTTACTGATTCGTTTACTAAGGAAGATCTTCTCTTATCAGGCAGTGCTGGTGTGCTTATGCTGGAAGCTCTACTTTTTGGTCGTTGATTCGATTGTGGAACCTGTGTATCGCTTGATACTTCTGGTTTTGATTTCATCCTACCAAACAAACTCTTGAAAAATCCCATTTTCTTTTCACCGCCATGAGATAAGGATGATGAAGATCCCGACGAAGAAAGAGAAGCTCTGGATATTGATGCACCCCTCCTGCGGCTGTGGAACTCGCCATCGCGAGCCTTGTCTTCTGCCGCTGCTGCAGATAGTGATTTCGTCCTTCTCAGTGAAAGATTGGAATCTTTATCCTTGCTGTGTTGCGTATTGGACTTTTCACTGCTAGCCGAGTTGCTTGGCGGTGAAGCCACGGAGTTCCTACGTGCATACCTCTTTGATAGGTCCACGGGTTGTGGACTCATCAAGCCACCTGATCGTTCGCCACTTCCAAGAGACCCTGATCTGGATCTCACGTTCCCTCCTGTTGCATTAGATGGTACATTGGTGATATTTCCATTGGTGAGATCCAAATTTCTTGCTCCGACCAGCCAATCAACATCCAGATCAGGTAACTGCTGCTTTTTCAACATATCTTGAGAGCCATTCGAACTCATTATATATATGTAAAATCGCCAGCAATATCCCTCTCAGATGCCAATAAAATCAACAATTCACAAAAGTTTACTTGAATTTCCTCGAAAGATCCCCGGAAATAGATAAAAATAGCTGAGAAAACCACTTAGAAGACAAATCTTAACTTATAGTAAATGCAGAACTTAATAGAAGATTCAATGGTCAAAAACTGTGGCACAAATAGATCTGGAGTACTTGTTCTTCAGTAGTTTAAAATTACAAAACTGTATATAGTTCCTTTCTGTTTCCCCTTCGAATTCGCTGTATTGTGTTGGAATGCTTTGTCCGACAGGGGCAGACTGTCCGAAATCATGGTGGACATTGAGAGTAATACCAATTTGGTTTAATATGATGAAGCATGAATGCAATTGGGTTAAAAGTCATCGGGTATAGTGGACCATACATTGGTGGTAGACAACTAGGATCCTGCTATTGTTGGGTTTTGGTTTCCGTCAGGTATGGATTTACGACAGGTGGCGGTCGATCAGTATGAATCTCGAGAGAGCCTGATTCGCAGAGGTGTATGGAAGGGGGATTTGTACAAGACGGTTGATGTGAATAAAGGCAGCAGAGGTTGGCTGTGGAAGACGCTTGTGCTAGATGATGACCAGGAAGTGAAGGAGCTGATGCCGGTGCCGATTTTGACGGAGGGAAGTGAGGATCCGACGAGCGCAATAGTGCAAAGTGCTAATAGGCCCAGAGATAATTTGATTAGAAGGTTAACACCAGTTGCGACGAAAGCCCATCCATTGAGCCAGAAACAGATAGGAGATATGAGAGACAAGGGTGAACTTGAAGGTCAGAAAGTGGTAGAAGGTGATGAAGATGACGAAGACGGCATGAGTGTGTCCGAGAAACTAGAGATTATCGACTTGGATCTCTCCAGGCTCATGTTAGACAAAATTTTCCAAGAACCGTTGGTCCACGCCAGGATGAAGCAGATCATGTATAATTTCTTGATGAGGAAAGGTGCATCAAGTCCCAGTTCCTATAAACAGGGGTACCACGAGATCTTGGGAATCATATTTTTGCAATTAGATGAAGCTCGAAGAAACAATGAAGGCGGCAATAACGACAATTCTAATAATAATAATGATGATGATGATGGCGACGCAGTAATGATGAATCAAGTTTTGTGTATATTTGAAAAGATAATGAAGCAAATGGTTGGAGTATTTTATAATGAAACTCGATTGATCAAATGGGACTCGGATGTTTTTCAGCCCATCTTAAACAATTCATGCCCTGAACTGTACAAATTGATATATTCAAATCAGCACCATCATACAAATATAATATGGCTGATCCGTTGGACAAGATTATTGTTTATCAGGGAATTACCTCGAGATTACACTTTGATAATATGGGATCATATTCTGACGTTTACGTATCCTCTGGATACGTTAATTGCATGCATTATTGTGACCCTGCTGGTGAACAACTACCAAAACCTGATGGAAAAGATCGAAGACCATAACGATATTGTGGAATTCATGTTACATTACTCATTGAATTCAAGCTCAATGATTGACTGTGTTGAGCTGTGCAAAATGTCGGGAAATCTTTGCGAACTGTGGTATTTGCAAGACTTTACGGCGATGAAATTGGTCGCTGATTCATTCTTGAAGATCCGATTTAATGTTGAGAATAAAACAACCCCAAAAGCTGTAAAAATAGATCCCAATAGGAAAAGACTTGAAGATAGATTACGTAAACGTGTTAAGCAAACATTATTGACTAAAGAAACTAAATAGAGCTAAAAAGATTTACCACTATGTTTATTTCTTCTTACCTTGAGCTGCAACAGCAGCGGCACCAGCAGCAGCAGCTTCTGGGTCCAAGTAGTAAGATGGCTTAGTTGGTTTCAAGTTGTCATCCAATTCGAAAACCAATGGAATACCAGTTGGAATGTTCAATTTGGCAATGTCAGCATCAGAGATACCTTCCAAGTGCTTAACTAGACCTCTCAAAGAGTTACCGTGAGCGGTGACCAAAACAGTCTTACCAGCCAACAAGTCTCTGGCGATAACATCTTGCCAGTATGGCAACATTCTGTCGATGACCAAAGCTAAAGACTCGGTTTGTGGCAAAACGTTTGGATCAACGTCTGAATATCTTTCATCACCCTTTTGGGAGTATGGAGAGTCAGCTTCGATCTCTGGTGGTGGGATGTCGAAAGATCTTCTCCAGGTGGTGAATTTTTCTTCACCGTATTTTTCCAAGGTTTCAGCCTTGTCCTTACCTTGCAAAGCACCGTAGTGTCTTTCGTTCAATCTCCATGATCTTTCAACAGGGATCCACAATCTGTCAGCGTTGGCCAAAGCAATGTTAGCAGTTTGGATGGCTCTGGTCAACTTGGAGGTGTATAGAACATCTGGGTAGACCTTCTTTTCCTTCAACAGTTGACCGGCTCTTGCGGCTTCCTTTTCACCAACGGCGGATAATTTAACATCAACCCAACCGGTGAACAAGTTTTTTTCATTCCATTCGGATTGACCGTGTCTGATAAGAATTAACTTTGGCATTGTGTATATGATTTAGTTTATTGAGAGATACCCTTCTAAAACCAAGAAATAAATGCAAACTATACCAGGAAGTTGTCATTCTAAAATAAAGAGTTATCCTGTTTAAATACTTTCAAGATACCTAGCTCACGATGTATTACTGTCCCTATATTACCCAAACATCTGTCGCCAACCATCAACCCAACCACAGAACCACACTCAAACGCACAACAGCCACGGGACAATTAGCTCTTTGAATCTTCTCCCTTCCATCATCACGATCACATCGCATCAAGCAATAAGAGTTGTCTGTCTTCATGGTTCGTTCCGGGCGCTGATACGATGGGAAGTTAGCTTACTGGCAAGCAGCATCGTGTATCTTTGAGATTCCTCTAAATTGAGAGTATCTCTCTAGACGAAGCTTCTTGTATTTTTAGGTGCTTCTCACAGGAGCCGTAAAGGGGGGTAACCGTGTCCGAATTAGTGGAAGCTGTAACAGTCTGTCCGGGGCGGTTTGTCCGGATTTTATCCTTGTTGTCCGGATCACTTTTCCATTCATTAGCTCATCATTAGAATTCTATACTCATTATACGTTAAAAATATATATATTCTGCGATACATGTATTCTAAATCTCATTATTGTACTCCGCAAACAGCTCATCGTAAACTTGACCGACTCTTTCGTTGAGATCGGTGGTCTGCATTGCCCTTTTCTTGGCAGCGAACGCTTGTTTGGCGCATTCTCTTGTAACTGTGCTAGCCGTGTAACAACTCAATAATGAATAGTCCAGCCAGTCGAGGTTTTTGTCCGGTTCCCCGCACAACTTGAAATCGAAAATAGCTCTACTGAATGCAAGCATGCAAGCCGTGGCGCCGCTTAAGGTATCTCCTTGACCACCAACCCTCTTGTTGCTTCCTTCACACTCGTTTACGAGCATGTGATTCTCCGCGAAAATGTGGTCTTTCCCACCCTTCTCGACGAGGACACAGTGCAACTTACGTGCGATGTACGCACCGGTTTCTTCACCTTCTGGGATTTCGTCATGGTACAGTTTCCTCAGTCTTTGGAATTCCACAACGTTTGGGGTCAGAATTATCCTACCTTGTGGGAACCTGACGAGCATATCCCTCACAGATTCGTCGTACGTCACCAAATATAATCCGTCAGCATCCAAAACAATGGGTATCTGGCCCTGGTGCTCTTCCAGAACGTATTTTATTATCTCTTTCACCGAGCCCAGCATGCCGGAGTCTCTCCCCAGACCAGGACCGATCACCAGGACATGCATTTTCTCTAGAAGCGTCTTGATCTTGTCCATTTCTCCCAAATGCCCCGTTCTCAAGTACGGATGCACCATTAGATTGGGCGAGTAGCTTTTAATCACTGGTGCGGCCTCCTTCTCGCATATAACATGGGTCATATCGCATCCCATAAGAGCGCAAGCATTCGCACTGAAAAAAGGTGCACCCGTATAATCTTCACAACCACCTATAACGCAAACTCGGCCACTCTGGCCCTTGTGGAATTTTGGTGATAGTGGCGGGATGCATTTTTGTCTCGCAAGTTTAAGCAATTGGCCATGACTCAATTTCTTGAACAGCATTTGTCTTGCTGTCCGTGACTAAATGAAGTGGAATTCAACAGTTCAATCAAACTGCAGTGGACTTATATATATCGTACGAGAACAATCCCTGGCCCCTCTAGCAAACAGCCCCCTTTTTCTCTCTCTTGATTGGCTATTGCATCTATCACGTGAAGTAGCTATCGTTATTATTTACAATATTTTGTTTGTCTTATTTGCTATTATATAAAAAGGGCTCTCTCGAAGTTCTAAGATACAGATAATGAAGGCCGGCTGCTAGAAGGTGTCGTTTGCAATAATCTCAGGAATTTATAGCAAACAGTCTTGTACTCACGCGATTAATTGATCGACTGCTAAAATGTTAACCAGATTAACGAGAACAAACAACAAGATCTTGCCAATTGTTATTGGCAGTGCTGCTGTTGCGTGTTCTGCGTATTATGCATCCAGATTCTATCATCCAATTTTGAACGAGTCTTCCAAAACTGTATTCAAGGGTGACGATCAATGGATCGATTTGAAGTTGTCGCACATTGAGGACGTTTCTCACGATACTAGAAGATTCACTTTTCAATTGCCAGAGGCTGATTCAGAGCTCGGTTTAACACTTTGCTCTGCATTACTAGCCAAATATGTCACTCCAAAGGGCTCGAATGTCATTAGGCCTTACACACCAGTTGGCGATCTTGCCGAAAAGGGTTCCTTTCAATTGGTTATCAAGCACTATGGGGATGGTAAGATGACTAATCATTTATTTGGTTTACATCCCCCTGAAACGGTCTCTTTCAAAGGTCCAATCAAAAAGTTCCCATGGAAAGAGAACGCTTTTGATTCCATCACATTGTTGGGTGCCGGTACAGGTATCAATCCGCTATTTCAATTGATACATCACATTGCAAAAAATCCTAACGATAAGACTAAAGTCAACGTTTTCTACGGTAATAAGACACCCGCTGATATTTTGTTGAAGAAGGAGATGGACGCTTTACAAAAGGAGCATCCTGACAAGGTAAAGATCACTTATTTTGTTGATCAGAAGGAAGGTGAATACGATGGTGAAATTGGTTTCATTACCAAAGATTTCATCGAAGCTCAAGCTGCCAAGCCCGATGAGAACACACATATTTTCATTTGTGGTCCACCACCATTCATGAAAGCGTATTCTGGTCCAAAAGTGTCACCAAGTGATCAAGGTGAACTGGTTGGTATTCTAAAAGACCTCGGCTACACCAAGGAACAAGTGTTCAAATTTTAAAAAAAACATGGAAGAGATTTTTGACGATACATGAACATATAATATATATCCCTTTAAATATTCACAAAAAAAATTTTTTTTCAAATTCATTTGTTTGCAGTCTTTCTTGTCTTTGTAGACCATTGACATATCGTGGTACAATGTAATGTTGCCAGTCTACATCTGTTGGAATTTTACCATACTGCATATTATTCAAAGATATAGGTTGATTCTTGCGCAACAATTGTAAACATGCTATGAAGTGCGGGTCATAAAAGAAGGAATCCTGGTCTTGATAAGATTTGTGACTTTCATCTGATTCCACTTCAATTATTTCCAGCCATTTCCTCCTTGGTAGACACTTGTCCAATGCTAAAAAATTTGTAGTTTGTTCACTTTGAAGCACATCTCCATCACCCTTTTCCTTTCTATCATCCTTTTCATCTTCATCGCTAGATAGTTGTAATTCGAGTTCATCATCATTTTTCTTGATTGGCCGCTTGCTTATATGTTTGATTTCAGCCTCAAATTTAACATGTAAGTGGGCACTTAACCACCACCTTGGTTTCAATTGTCGTAGTAACTCCCAACTCCTTGGACTCCCCAACTGTCTCGATTCAATATCACGGCTGAAAAAAGGTTTCTTCTTTAAGATATCTTGCACATTTCCCTCGTAAACGGCACCATTAGGCCAATCGTGACTTAGCATAATATCGAATTTATTGATGGAATTGCACATCATAAATAAAGGTAGAATATCCGATTCTCTAGTGTGATACAATTCACGAACCTTATCGTTCCAGCGACAGTTTTCTTCTAAATAATTCCAATTTGGCCTTTTCTTATAGAAATCCCATTTCTTCCAAATACCACTTATTCCACCAATCCTAACGCCACGATACCATATGACATTAGAATATCCCATGTAGTAGATGTTATTAGCTACATATCCGCCATGAGGCAAGAGCATCAAATGTCTCATAGATTCGTGGTTCCCACCGATAAAAAGTGTCATGACTGGTGGCTTCAAAGAATCGTCGTGATAGTAGTTGTTGAAATCACCGTATTTTCTGTATTTTGGTGGTATACTTATAGATTGGAAATCATCTTCATCTCTTATACTTTGAAAATCTCCAAGTATAATCAACAAATCGATCGGTGATGATCCATTCAATTGTCGTACTTTATCGAAGACTTGTCTTAATTCACCATGACAACAACCCTGGACTGCAATACGAATCTTAACCATCATTCCATGTATTTGATTATCTAGTACACTGTCATTTTTTAAAAGAATTTTAAATAACAACCCAAATTTTTAGTACGGGGAAGAGAAGGGAAGGGGGAGTGGGAATAAATAAATAAAGTAAAATAAGTAAATAAATAAATAATATAAATAAATGGTATTTACGAGTTGTTCATTAAGGATAATTTAATTCAATTTTTCATATGTGTTTTTTTCTCTTGTCTTCTACTGTCAACCTAATATGCCCTTACAGCAGGTGGAACTGGCGGACATTCCTTTTCATCAAGCGTATTTGCAATAACACGTCTATATTTCAAAGTAACTGGATCCGAAGTGTTTTTTTGCCAAGATAAAGTATGCTTCATCCAATGTTCATCATCTCTCTCAGGATAATCTTCTCTTGCATGGGCACCACGAGATTCTTTTCTTGCACTTGCAGAAACAGCTGTTTGGGCAGCACAAGTTAATAAGTTCTGTAGTTCTAGAGTTTCGACAAGATCGGAATTCCAAATCATTGATCTATCTGTAACACGAACATCATCGAAAGACTCATCAATTTCAGCGATATTTTTTACACCTGCATCTAAGGTTTCTTGAGTTCTAAAGACGGAAACGTCATCCTGCATTGCTTTTTGCATACTTAATCTAATTTCAGCGGTTGATTTTGAACCATTTGCATTTCTCAATTTATCTAAATTGGCAATCGATTCTTTACCCAGATCATTTGGCAGAGGTTTATGTGGTAAACCAGGTTGTAAAGTATCAGCAATTGTATGAGCAACCGCACGTCCGAACACAACTAAATCTAACAGAGAATTAGCACCCAGTCTGTTAGCACCGTGAACAGAAACACAAGCAGCTTCACCACATGCTAGTAGACCAGGAATGAGCTTGTCCTCACCAGTTTCGGAATCTATTGTTAATGCTTCCCCGTTCCATTTTGTTGGTATACCACCCATATTATAATGAACAGTTGGGATAATTGGTATAGGCTGTTTTGTGACATCAACACCTGCGAAGATTGAAGCAGTCTCTGAAATACCTGGTAATCTCTCTTTTAACACTTCTGGTGGTAAATGAGACAATTGTAGATACATATGGTCTTTGCTTTTACCAACACCTCTACCTTCTTTGATCTCCATTGTAATTGCTCTTGAGACGACATCTCTGCACGCTAAGTCCTTGGCGGTTGGCGCATAACGCTCCATGAACCTTTCGCCTTCAGAATTCACTAAAAATCCACCTTCACCACGAGCACCTTCCGTGATCAGACAACCTGATCCATAAATACCGGATGGATGAAATTGAACAAATTCCAGGTCCTGTAATGGGAATCCGGCACGTGACACCATCGCATTACCGTCACCAGTACAGGTGTGAGCAGATGTACAGGAGAAATATGTTCTACCATAGCCACCGGTAGCGATAATTGTTTTATGAGCTCTGAATCTGTGGATTGTACCGTCTTCCTGATTGTAAGCCATCACACCAACAACTTCGCCATTATGCGTCAATAAATCCATCGCGAAGAATTCGATGAAAAAATGTGTGTTGTGTCTCAATGCCTGACCGTACAGCGTGTGCAGCAAAGCATGACCTGTTCTATCAGCGACCGCACAGGTACGGTAGGCCTGACCTCCTTTCCCGCTGTCTTTTGTTTGACCACCAAACGCTCTTTGGTAGATTCTGCCTTCGTCATTTCTCGAAAATGGCACTCCGAAGTGCTCCAGTTCAATAATGGATTTTGGTGCCTCTCTCGTCATATAGTGGATAGAGTCTTGGTCCCCGAGCCAATCCGACCCCTTGACGGTATCATACATGTGCCATTTCCAGTTATCCTTATGCATATTTCCAAGCGCAGCGTTGATCCCACCTTGCGCTGCAACCGTATGCGATCTCGTAGGAAACAGCTTTGACAGACAAGCCGTCTTATAGCCTGCTTCTGCAAGCCCAAACGCCGCTCTTAGACCGGCTCCCCCGGCCCCAACAACTACACAGTCATACTCGTGATCCACGATGTGATACTTCGATCCCTCCAATGGTGAACTACTCGAATTACCATCAACTGATCCCTGCACTTGATTCAGATATGCTGACGTTTGGAAAGAACGTTTCAGAGCTGATACAGCTGAGATCACGCTTCTACTTTTACTTCTAACCGACAGCATCGTATACCCAAGAAGACCAAAAGACCAACAAACCAATTACGCAACACGAAACACGAAACACCGAGCGTTTCACTGATATTCAATCAACTGATCAACTATACTGAGTAGAATACTCTGCTTCACTTCGATAATCCTTGATACTTAAATATCTTGTTCTTTGTCATGATTATTCTGTTTAGTTTCCGGTTGGGTTCGTTCGCTGCCCAGGGATAAAGCCGGTAGTTGTTACCAGTTTCTTCCGGGGCAGGTCAGCAAATCAAATTCTGTTTCGGAAGCGATTTCGGAACCCCGAGTTGTCCGGGACTAACCCGGTACGTGTCCGGAGGCGAAAGAAGATATGGCCGGGCAACGGTGTGTATCTCGGCACGTGGTTATGGCGTGACATCCACGTGCTGTAAGTGTCCGGACACTTCGGGCTCTGGCTCCCCGGACACGTACCTGGTAGCCCCGGACATAGGAATAGGACACCTCTGTCCGGCTGTCCGGCTGTCCGGTTCGTGTTTCTATTTCTATTTCCCCGTGAATGTCACATTTTTTTTTCGTTGCATCACGTCTGTATATTATCACATGAAAAAACACATCAAAAGGTATAGGAAGGTGTAATATATATCACAGCTCGGTTTTACAGTCTCCGTAATTGCCGTGGACTCTACTCAGCGTTCGTCTCGTTTCGCAATGACCAGTGTATCAAATGAATCAGCTGTTTCTGGTACAAGCAGCAGTAATGGCGGGCAAAACGGTCAGAAAATCACAACGGCCCTGCTAAAGAAACGACCAAGTGATTCAGATGGAAATTATAACACGCTATCCAATGACAATCAAATCGATATGAATAAGCCCGATCCGCAGGTAGTTGATATCGTTTCCAGGCATCTTGTCAAGGACTCTGATAACCTTCAACTGAAAAGCGGTGACATGACAAGAGATATTTATAAATGGACTAGTGAGCATCCGATTTCAAGCTCGTCGCCGGGGGATACAATGATGAACTCGCCGCAGATGCAGCAGGATGCGCAGCCCATATCGATGGCGCAGCGTAGAAGATCTATCAGTTTTTCAGGCGCCTCAGCGCACTCCTCGGGCATTTATAGCAGCACGAGGAACAGCGAGTTTGAGTTACCGCCTCATGTAGCAATGACTCACGAAGAAATCAGGGCGCCAGGTGGTTTTAGAAGGTCTTTCATTGTACGGAAACATGAAAGAAAGTATGGTAACAATGCGCCACCGCCAAATTTTCTAACAAGAAATTTTATTGAGTTTTTGACCCTGTACGGACATTTCGCTGGTGAGGATCTGGAAGAAGAGGAAGACGAAGACGAAGAGGGCACAGAACAAGAAGGCCGCATACACGAACGCACGGACCTCCTGGAAAGAGGCCAAGTCTCAGAAACTGATACAGCGGAGGTGTCTGATCACCGCCACAAGACTTCAACTTTCAAGGCCGTGCTTCTGCTGTTGAAATCTTTTGTTGGCACAGGTGTGCTTTTCCTCCCGAAAGGTTTTGAAAACGGTGGATGGGGATTTAGTGTACTGTGTTTACTGTTTTGCGCGATTGCGTCTTTCTACTGTTTTGTTATTTTGATATCGGCAAAGGACAAAGTTGGTGTAAGTGGGTATGGTGATTTGGGAGCAAAATTATACGGCTCGAAGGTTAAATTTGCAATATTGTTTTCTATTGCAATTTCCCAAATTGGCTTCGCTGCAGCTTATATCGTTTTTACATCAACAAATCTGAAGGTTTTCGCGGAACATGTCTTTGGTGTAAAGAAAGATTCGTTGGGTCTCGCGTTCTATATCGCCCTACAAACAGTAATCTTTATTCCACTGGCGTTCACCAGAAATATTTCAAAGTTAAGTGGTACAACATTAATCGCGGACCTTTTCATTCTGTTGGGCCTTCTCTATGTTTATTACTATCCAGTGTATTACATTATCGAAAATGGATTAGCCTCAGACTCAATGGTTTTTCTCAATAAGAACGACTGGTCCCTCTTTGTTGGTACAGCAATCTTCACATTCGAAGGTATCGGTTTGTTGATACCGATTCAAGAATCAATGGCTCACAGAGAGAAATTTCAACCATGTTTGTCGGGTGTTCTATGCTTAGTCGCATTCATTTTCATTTCAACAGGTTTAATATGCTATTCTGCCTTTGGAAGCGACGTTGAAACTGTCGTGCTATTGAATTTCCCGCAGAATTCACCATTTACGAAATCAGTTCAACTCCTTTACGCCACTGCTATTTTGCTATCGACACCGCTTCAATTATTTCCAGCGATTCGTATACTAGAGAATTGGTCCTTTCCAACTAATGCTTCTGGTAAACATAATCCACGAATCAAATGGTTAAAAAACTATTTCCGCTCGGGTGTTGTAATTATTACTGCACTTGTTGCTTGGGCAGGTGCAAATGATCTTGATAAATTCGTTTCAATTGTGGGTTCCTCTGCCTGTATACCATTGATTTACATCTATCCACCTTTGTTGCATCATAGAGCGTTTAAGAATGATTCAAGATTTAATGTCTCTCGTTCATTCGATATTTTGATCGCTGTATTTGGTACTTTAGTTATGCTCTACATAACATATCAAACAATTGTATTGTGGGGGTCATGAACGACAATTCACAGCCACAACACTGACATAATCAATTATTCATGTATATCTTTTCCATTAGTATTAGTCCGTAAATTGTGATTCTCTAATAATTATATCAACTTTTTCTATTTTCGCTAGTTTAATAAAGGGCTACCGACTTTGACAATCTATAACTGTTTGCCACCGGAATTAGATAACAGCTGTTCAGAAGATCAAGCTAAAATCAGCTTAACTTTGGTACAGGTTTGATAAGTGGGGATCAATCAGATAATACGTTTTTGTAATGCCACCAAAAGATGATTGGGAAAAGTATAAGGCGCCTGTAGAAAGTGGTGAGGAAAAGAAAGATACAGAAGACAAAAGTGTGCCTCTTACAGAGGGAGATATACAAGTGTTGAAAACATATGGTGCTGCACCATACGCTGGCAAGTTGAAAGAAACTGAAAAAGATCTGAAAGAGATTGAAGCAAGAATCAAAGAGAAAGCAGGTGTTAAAGAGAGCGATACAGGATTGGCACCTTCACACTTGTGGGACATAATGGGAGATAGACAAAGATTAAGCGAAGAGCATCCATTACAAGTAGCTCGCTGTACAAAGATTATAAGATCTAATGGTAATGGGGTCGAAAGTAGCGAAGCCGCGCCTTTAGGCGGTAGTTCCTCGGGAGATAACGCTCAGGCAGGAAATAATGAGGATGTTGATGAGGATGAAGATGCAAAATATGTCATTAACCTGAAACAAATTGCTAAATTTGTTGTTGGTCTTGGAGAGCGAGTTTCTCCAACTGATATAGAGGAAGGCATGCGAGTTGGTGTTGATAGATCCAAGTACCATATTGAGTTACCTTTACCGCCCAGGATTGATCCCTCAGTAACAATGATGACCGTCGAAGAAAAACCAGATGTCACATATAGTGATGTTGGTGGTTGTAAAGAACAAATCGAAAAATTGAGAGAAGTTGTGGAATTACCACTGCTTTCTCCGGAGAGATTTGCTGCTTTAGGAATTGATCCACCAAAGGGTATTCTTTTATATGGGCCACCAGGTACCGGTAAAACTCTATGTGCAAGAGCTGTAGCAAACAGAACAGATGCAACTTTTATCAGAGTTATTGGGTCAGAGCTAGTGCAAAAATATGTTGGTGAGGGTGCTCGTATGGTCAGAGAATTATTTGAAATGGCAAGAACAAAGAAGGCATGCATCGTCTTTTTTGATGAAATTGACGCAATTGGTGGTGCTCGTTTTGATGATGGAGCTGGTGGGGACAATGAGGTCCAAAGAACTATGTTAGAACTTATAACACAACTGGATGGATTCGATCCTCGTGGTAATATCAAAGTCATGTTTGCTACAAATAGGCCAAATACATTAGATCCTGCATTATTAAGGCCTGGTAGAATTGATCGTAAAGTCGAATTTTCATTGCCAGACTTAGAAGGTCGTGCAAACATTTTCCGTATTCACTCAAAATCAATGAGCGTAGAACGTGGCATAAGATGGGAACTTATATCAAGACTTTGTCCAAATTCAACGGGTGCTGAATTAAGGTCAGTTTGTACAGAAGCAGGTATGTTTGCCATAAGAGCGAGAAGAAAAGTCGCTACAGAAAAAGACTTTTTGAAAGCTGTTGAAAAAGTCATCAACGGCTATAAGAAATTCAGCTCGACTTCTCGTTATATGCAATATAATTAAGAGGTTCTATTCCGATCAAAGAAACGTTATTTTTTTCATAGGAAAAAAAATTTTTGATTCTTTTGTATAGTACATATATATATATAGAAAATATGTATATATCATTAATGCAATGCATGATTCTGACAGCATTGTCTTATTATTTTCCTCTTCATTCCCACCAACCTACTAGGCCCATGCCGTCCGTTTGACAGCTTCCTAATAATGCATATGCTGGTGGTTTGTTCAAAGGTTTTTCGTCATTCCCATCGCCTTCCTCTTTTTTCTCTTGCTGTTTCAGCCCCTGTTGCTCCTCCAGTTCTCTTTCCTTCGGAGATTTTGGTTTCACATCAACAAATATCTCTTGCTCTACTCTAAATCTGATCTTTTCATTTATGTCAAAATACAATTTTGTCTCTTCATCCATTGGCCATACCCATGCGTTGTCAGCAGGCGAATAGTAACTTCCCTCGAAGAGCATTTTCTGCGGTATGAATATGACATCAAATAATCCAAGCAACGAGATTTGAATACCCTCAGCAGTGCATTTGGAGATCCAGCCAGTGATGACTTCGCCAACAAATGGCTTGAATACCAAGGCTCTGAATGTCACATTGATGTAGGATGCTCCATCACCCGGTTTCAGTTGACCTTCATCCACCTCCAAAAGGTCATAAATCGTAACACATAGACCCAAATGTGGAATAATCTTATCCGAATATTTGATATTCAATTGATGTGTCACCGCCGATATCGTATCTCGATGAAATTGATCTGGTGGAATCCTCACCAGGTCCTTGAGCTTCGAAAGGATAAACATTGATAATCCAGTTCCACCAGGGATCCAAATTACAACTAGTAATTAACCAGGCAGACGCACTCAACCACCTTGAATACTCCAATTGTAAGTCATCATTGTCAGTGAATGCAGTTTACATATTAATTTTTCAGTTCATATTCCGTTTAATGTGACTGAAAATTTTGGCAATACGATGCGATGAGATGCGATGAGATGACTAGTTAAAAGTTTGAATATTGATCCTGTAAAGGTGTTCTGAGAGAGAGTGTGATCATTACAGAAACGAACCACAATAAATGTCGAAGAGATTCAGCAAGAAAAACGCACAGAAGTACGTGGTCGTTCATAGACCCCACGACGATCCGCAGTTCTACGATGAGGGTGCCTCTGCACACGTCTTGGTTCCCGTGGATGAACATGGTAAAGTCACCAGCACTTCTTCACAAAAGATAGATATCAGTAGTGAAAAGCGCAGGCAACCTAAGGAACGAATTGGTGAAGCAGTATTGTATGGTATTGAGTTTGACGATTCCAAATACGATTATACACAGCATTTGAAGCCCATTGGTGAAGATCCTTCGAATTCGATATTTATACCAGCAAAGGGTGCCAACGCTGAGGATGCGAAAGCAAAGAAAAATAATATTGAAGACCTTTTCGTTGAGCCTACTTATCAGGCAGCAGAACCGGTGACATCCGTTTTCCAGAGGGGTGTGGCTAAACCGGAGTACTTGATTCACCAGCAAGATGTCACAGACGATATCAAAGGTTTCAAGCCTGACATGAATCCAGCATTGAGAGAAGTTTTGGAAGCCTTGGAAAATGAGGCTTATGTTGTAAATGATGACATTGTTGTGGAGAAAACAAAGATTGCCAAACCATCGTCAGAAAACGTTGAGGACGATGATATATTTGCAGAACTTTTGGGCAGCGGTGAAGTGGAAGATGAAGAACAATTCGAAGCAAAGCTGGACGAATGGGATATAGACAACTTGGCAGAATACGAAGATGATCATTACCACGAAGAACTACAAAATATTGATAACGTTGAGAATCTCGAAGACCTAAAAGACATCGACTATCAAGCAGATGTGAAAAGATTCCAGAAAGAACAAAAACAGTGGCAGCAAAAAAGTGTTGACGGGGAGTCAAATAATGAGTTTGATAATGAAAGTGACCAACAAACGTCTGACCTCGAGCTGGATGACCTCGGCGATCTACCGACGTTCGATTCCAATAATAAGTCGAAAACTGGTTCTAAGCGAAGAAAAGAACGTAAGAAGAAGGGTGCAATGTCTGATATTTCTGGCTTTTCCATGAGCTCTAGTGCCATTGCGCGTACAGAGACGATGACAATCTTAGATGATAAATACGACCAGGTCATTGCTGGTTACGATAATTACAGAGAGGAACAGGAAGAAGATTTCGAGGAAAACTATCAGTTATTCGATATGAAGAAAGAGCGCTCAGATTTTGAATTCTTGTTAGACGATTTCCTCGACAATTACGAATTAGATAAAGGTGGGCGTAAATTATGCAAGAAGAGTGAAGAGTTGGATAAATTGAAACGTGCAGCTGATGAAGTTAGCAAAGGTAAACTTTCACAGAGAAGAAATCGCGAACGCCTTGCAAAACAAAATAAGGAAAGTGTCGGTAAAGTAACGAATAGTCTAAGTAACCTGAAATTATAGATTAAAGGAAACTGCATGTATGGAATTGGTATATTCTCATAAATCTTTGTGTATAGATTGTGTATTTTGTGTAATGCGTCACATGGTCAGGATAACATAACAAAAAACAAAGATCATATCATTTATGTAAAGGGATTGTGTTCTGAACGGCTTTCCATTCAAAAGATTACAACCCTTAGGACGTCATAAATTGATTGGTGTCCAATACCATACAGAAGTCATGTCAGGAGAATTAGAACTACTCAAAACTCAAGTTGCTGAATTGCAGGAGCTGGTTAAACGCCAAACTCTTTTGATATCAAAAACGGGGCAAAATGTTTTAGAATTACAGGTCTCTAAACAGAGATCAGATGTCAACTCGTTTGGCAGTAGTAAACAATCATCTGGTTCAAAGGTGAGTAATCCGCAGGTCGAGTCAGCAGATTTGGCTACCAATGAAGATTTGGTGCAGCTCGTGGGTGAATTGCAAGGTCAATTAGACACAATCGAGGAGAGATCGATTAGAAGATTGGCAAACTCTGCAAAAGTAGATGCCCATGAATTTTTATCTCCCTTGCCCAATGCTGACGGTGAGATTCCACTAGCTGAAGGAAACCTGTTTCCTCGCACTTTGAAGGAATTCAAAGCGATAACAAATATCTCACTTTTCAAACTAGCCAAGTTTTATGAGCTATTACCACCAAGTTTGAAAGAGCAAGAAGCTTTCGAAGATTTTTTGGAAGGCAAAGTTCAAGATTTTCATATTGACGAGATTCCAGATGAAGAAGTTGAAAAGGAACTTAAGAAATATTCAGCTGATCAGTTAGAGGATGTCTTTAATGATCTAGCAAGATATTTGGGTCTGAAACAAAGAAGAGGTACAGCAACTTGGTAAAGTCAAAAAGTGGCTTAAGAGAAAATCCTCACCAAGTTTTATTCTGTTTCACTTATTTTCTATATTTAAATCTATTTAGATTTGTTTGCCTAATGGAACGTTGTTTTTATTTTGATTGGCACGTTTTGAAGACGAATTATATGGATTACTTTCTGTATTGTTTCTAAAACGTTTATTGCTGTTTCTCTTGTGGTCCGTTGGCTGAAGTGGCTTCGAGTCGGGGAAAATTTCAGTTTCTTGTTCTTTGACTAGCATCTTCCAATCCCACATTTTTCGAACATATAGCTCCATGTTCCAGTTTTTCCAGACTTGCCTACCATATACACTATTTTTAACCTTTTCGGATTCTTGATTCATTGCTCCTGCTATGCGCTCTTTGTATAATGTTAGTTTTGCAGTAAAAGACCATAATTTATCCAAAATATGCGAACCGTATGCATTACACGCTAGATTTACCACATCCTTACAGAGAACATTGAGCAACCTTTTCCTTTTCACGGTGTTTACACGCTGAGGCTGTAATACATGCTCGACAACATGCGAGAAGACTCCATGAAAACACATTTGTAAAAATCTTTCTTCTGGTAGCGATAGCATAGTGTCGATAGTGATATCTAAAAACTTACCATCAAAGTCAATTAGTTTTTCCAGGAACAAGGATCTTCTTCTCTCCTCTGCAGTGGGCCAATCGTCTCTCGTATTGCCCAAAGTAGATGAGCTTAGTTGTAAGCAGCTTTCTAAAATATTCTTCTCTGTAGACTCCCTGCGATAATATTTTTCTATCAACTGTTCAATAACCTCTTCTCTCTTATAATTATCCTGTTTTATACTTGCGTCAATTATGGCAGTACCGAAATTCATATTTGAGTTCAAAAGCATACTTAATTCTGGCACGATGGCATCCAAAATCTGTTTTACTTCTTTCGCTTTTAAAATCTCTAATAGCGCTTGGACAACAAATGCACCGGTAGAGTCTCTCTTAGCCAGCTTTACAATTCTGTCTCTTATGTATAAATAATAAAGTCTTTCCACATTTTTCACCCTACCGAACCCAATAACACTTTGAAGGAAGTGAGAGCCAACAGGATCTGACAGCAAATATTCCATGAACGATTCTTCCTTGGGATTCTTTTCATCATTTGTATTGAACGCTAATTTCCAAAATGAACGGTCTCTATCGAATATACCTTCTACTTGGATGATCAATTGTATTACAGGTGATGCCACTTTATCAACACATAACGCTCTGAATTTTGTAACGATTGATATACTAACATCTGGATGAGCTTTAATTTCTTCTCCTGTGAACTCCTTGAATAAAGACGCAATTAATTCACGTAGCTCCAGCTTAAAAGATTCTGGCGTTTGGTACATTTTATCGAAATCATCATTATCCTTTATGTCAATCATCTTCCGCGCAATCTTCGATCTCTTGGAACGCAAAGCGGAGTTGTTTTGATTGGTTTTTGGTAGTTTTTTCGATGATAGAATCAAGATTATTAATCTCAGAACATGAGAGGAGTAATTATGATTAATCATCACTTTAATATGGGGTTTGTACTCATTAATCATGAACAAAAACATGTTTTCCATTGTGCCAAAGCCTTCACCATTATCGTCCCCCTCCGTATCTATAGAATCAAAACTTGGAGTCAGCAGTTCTTTCTCCACCAGTGCGGTAGCTCTGACCAATAATGTTTCTATGACATGCGAACCATATTTATGGCATGATAGGTTGTAAAAGAATCCGTTGAATGATTTGAAAATATGCTTTAATTGGGAATCATTGCAGATTAATATAACACGCTCCATTAATTTCGAACAAATCTGTGAAGTCACAAGCTTCAGTTCTTTACCTTGCATTTCTTCAACGATATTAGTGACAAATCTTTGTTTCTCTTCGACTGATTCAAATGCATCCATGGCCAAAGTAGCTTCTGCTTGTTTGAAATATTCTAATTCCTCTCGATCTAAAATACCAAAGAACATTTGTGGGTCTGAACCATCATTTTCAATTTGTTGTTCTGGTACCTCATTTCCATTTTGCGTTAGAGAAACATCGGACACCGGTGTGAACTCATCTTTTTGAGCCTTTTTTAAATGTTTTCTCCCTCTTACTTTCGCCATTATTGCTGCTGTAATGGGCAGAAAAGAACTTGCTATATTATTCTATATTCTGAGTAAATTATCTCATCTCATCTCATCTCATCTCATCGATTTTTTTTTCACTATACAAAGATTTTGAATGAAGGTATATCACTGAAAACGGATATACAAAGTTATACTTTACATATTATAGCCGAATCACAAAGGTAGTTTATCAGTCTGCTTGATCCCAATTGCCTGGTCTTGGACCTTGTGGAGGTGGAGCTGGGCCACCAGCTCTCTTAGCCATAATTATTTGATCGATCGACAGTATCGTTGTTGCAGCTTCCGTAGCAACGTTTATAGCAAATTTTTTTGGTGCGAGCATGTCGTAAATACCTTCCTCTTTTACATCAATGACGCCTTCTGGACTTTCATCTTGGATGTCAATGCCTTTGTATAAATAGTCGTTGTTTTGCTGTTCTTCGGCCTCTACGCTGGATGGGAGGATTGTGTGAGCGGCATATAGATTAGGTAAAACTTCATTAACATCAAGACCAGCAGTCTCTGCTAGAGTACGTGGAACGACTTCAAATGCTAGAGCAAACTGCTTTATAGCTAGCTGAAGTAGGCCTGGTGTTCTTTCACCATACTTGGTAATTCTAGAAACAAGTTCGATTTCAGTTGCACCTGCCCCCGGTAACAAGTTTCCACCATTTGGTTTCAATAAACCTTTAATAGCCGCGACACCATCGTCGATGGCTCTTTCAATATCATCCAAATTATTTTGAGTAGCACCTCTTAGAATAATGGTTGAAGTACGAGTTACTTCATCAGATTCCTGTTTGAAAATCGTGACTCTGTCGCCACCGATTTCCATAGTCTTAATAGTCTCTACTATACCAATCTCCTCAGGAGTTGGAGCACCAAGTCTTGGTAACGGAGTGGCACCACATACTCTGCAGATTCTTCTCAATTCAAACTTACTTGGAACCTTCAAAACCAGAATATCATATCTGCTTAAATAGTATAATGCCAACTCTCCAATGCCCGCACCCGCAATGACACATTTAATGCCCATATTGGCAATTTCTTTGATCATCTTATCGATTTGCTCTTCTTCACCTTTCGAAAAGTCGAGCATTTCTTCGGCATTACGCAATAGTACAGTTCCCTTTGTTTCAGTTGTCGCAATATCAATTGGACATGTGAAAACTGCAACTTTATACTTACCGCCCTCTGGTAGAGATTTTATATGACCTTCTGGCTCACGGTTGAATACCATACCTTTGATAACAGTGGAGTTTGATAACGAGCCACCCATGATCTTGACCACTCTAATAGAATCAACATTGAAGAATGGTACCGAAGTATTATTACTTCTGGGTAAAACATGTGACACAGCCTCACCTACCAATCGACTCAAAAGGTCCTCAGATCCATATTTCTTCGAGGCTATCACGGGTTTGATGACTTTGATCAACTCTTCAGTTGAGGTCTTGTCCGTGATTTGATCGACAACTATTTTGTCCAGCTCTTCCAGGGTGAAGTTCTTTGCCATATTGAAACCTTGAATGATCTCAACTGCTGATAAACCCAGAGCTATCAATTTCTCACTTAAGATAAGTAGTTCCCCAGCCAGAACCATCACAAGGTTGGTGTTGTCACCCATATCAATTTTCTGCTGTTCAGTTGCCATAACCAAAACTTTCACAGCCGGATGCACAATCTCTAATTCTCTTAGCATGGTGGCCGCATCGTTTGTGATGAAGATTTTGCCCAAATGGTTCACAATGATTTTGTTTCTACCACATGGTCCCATTGAAGTTAAACACATCTGGTGAATCTCACGAACGGCATTGATTGACTTATTGATCTGACCATCGGCATTCGAGTAACTCTTGTAACCTTGTTTAAACAAACCACTGTTGGGATTCTGAGGTAATTTCAATGACATATCGCAAAACTTATAGTCTCAAATGACTACAATTCCCTCGTTCTGTTCAGTCTATCTGGTCTTTATTCCTCTTCAAGTATGTCCTCTTCAGAACTTTTCCGCTAGCTTATTTTTCTGATTTTGCCACCTTTAAAGAAAATTTTATTGGTACCATCGAAAACTATCAAAAATATCAAAAACCATCAGTAGTCATAAACAGTCATCACGAGCGATCAGGAACCATCAAAGATCATCACAAGGCAATCAGGATAATTTGTTGCTATAGTAATGTATGTTTGACTAAACAGAAGAAATAGGCCTTCCATGAAAGACGCTAAGGCTATTCGAGAGAAAAGTGCCAATTTAGGGGCCGACAAGAGATCAAAGGAATCATATCGACTAAAGCAACATTCCGATCTTTCGGCTATGTGCTGGCATGCAGCAAGCTGCCAGCGTCTACTTAAAGCACATTGAAAATGGAGGCTATCGGATAGTTGAAATAGGAACCAATTCGACGTGAGGCAATTAGTCGTAATGATAATCAGTTCCAGCAGGGCTTTTTCCCTTCTCGAACAATTCGACCGTAGTTGCAATCACAATATCTTTACAGCTTTTACTATCAGTGATCGTGTTCATGGATCAGTATTCTATACTGGTGCAGGTTTACGGTTCTTACATATGGCTATGTTAATCAGAACGTTAACTACTTCTTCTGCTATTTCACGATTACTATTGAGAAAGAAACTGAGTAATTTATGAACGAAAAATATTAGCAGTTGGTCCGTTTGCAAATGTCATAGGGATCGGTTTAAGGTAGCTCCCCCTCAGGCCCTAGCAAGTTATTGGGAGATGAGGAAGGGTCGGCTGATTACGGATTGTGTGACACACACACCGGCTGTCTATCTTAGAAGAATCAGATGACACCAGCAAAACGCCACTGCTATATATTCACCTTATTCCGATTAGCTCGCTATTCTTGCTGTCATCACACGTCTGTTGCAATCCCATAGATGCTACAGAACAGCTGTTAGTTCTTAGTCGATGCTGTTCTTTCGTTTGTAGTCAGACCCTTGAATTGTAAGCTCCTCGCGATGGATTATCAGTCAACGCCTCTCTAAAACCATTTACTATTCCACTTGGGCTTGATCCGCTTTCGTTTCTGTGTCATCTCAATCCGTCTCAGAGTACCTTTTGCTTATCCTCCGATACTGATATCTATTCGACATCTGCTGGAACTGCTGTGGAAAATCCAACACAAAGAACTGTATCCTATACTAATAATTATATATTAATAAAGTATCATATTAATGAATAAATGTGTTGAAATATAGATCGATATTGTGGGAGAAGTAAGAAATATCACAGATATCACTTAGAAGAATCAGAAACAAGACAGTTCGTAGCGATACGACAAAAGAAATGAAGTCAGATGAAGTCCTAACTGAATATCAATCGACCCTGGGAAAAAATCGGCTGATAATCTATTGCAAGACGTTTACGATTCACGAATCTGACTACGAAGAAGTCTATGGAATGAACACGAAATAGCAGTTGTACTGTGGATTCTATGGGGCTAGAAATGGTGTGATGACGATGAAAATTCTTCACTCGTCGTCCTCTCTAATGGTTCAATACGTGCAAAATGTTAGGTATAAATACTAACGTATTTTCAAGATATTAATCCAAGTTCAATTAGTTTTATCTCAATTCATGATATAGAAAATCAAGGACTTATAAATCTCTATAATTGAATATCATAGTGTTATCATCAATGTCAAACCAAGTTACTATCGACAACGCCGAAGAAGCCCTTCGTTCCAAATAATATCTCTCATTGTAATATTTATTTATAATATTTATGATATTTGAAATAAAATATAATATGGCATACGTGCTCTCAGAATTTAGTGCCACATGTCTCATAGTTCCTAATAGATGGGGTTCTTAAACTTAGTCTACACATAAAATTGGTAGCTCTAGTAGCTCAGTCGGCAGAGCGTCAGTCTCATAATCTGAAGGTCGAGAGTTCGAACCTCCCCTAGAGCACTTTTTTTTTCCTTTTCTGTACCATCATCAGAATATATCAAAAAGATACTAATTTCACAATTGATGTAAAAGTGAATAAACTGTACCAGCTGAGACAATTGGGGGTCTTTTGAAGGTTTATTTGGGGTCTGCTGTAGTTTAGAGCAATTTTTTGGAGTATTGGGTGTAAATACCATGATTTCCAGCGGTCTAGAATATGATCCAACTCTAGATATCACAACTATTTTGTCAGCTAAAGGGTCTATTGAAGATATAGACAAGCTGATAAATGCTACAAGGGGATATAAGCTCCTTTTGGAAGAAGAAATCGCAAGCGATAGAAAACAAGAAGCTGCAGCAAATGAAGAGTTGAGCAGCAAGACATTTGAATTTGACAAAATTTTCCAAGACATCGAGGCAACAAGAACATTTGCATCAACTACACAGTCAACAATTTCGCATTTGACGCAAGGCATATCTCATTTAGATAATGCCAAAAGAAACCTAACATTGTGTATGACAGTTTTTCAGAATTTAAAGATCCTTACGGATAGCTATACACGTTGTAAGAGCCTGCTTGCAAAGGATAAATTCAAAGAATCTACTTCTTCGTACGAGATAATGTGTTCGTTAGCAGAGAATACTTTCAGACCATATAAATCTGTAGATGAGATTAATCGGTTGCTCATGTCAATAGCAAGATTACGCAAAGACACGTTTGAGCGCATAAAACAAACTTACCACAAGGTGATTATAGGGAAGGCGGCAGATGCGGGCCAGCTCGAGTCACAGCTGAGAGAGGGAGCTTGTGTTCTTTTGGAGTGTGATCCTAGTGACAAGTCTCAAATCATTGATTGGTGTATTGATAAATTGCTGTATGAGATAAATGAGATTTTTAAGTTAGATGATGAGGCTGGATCATTGGAGAACCTGTCGAGGAGATATATATTCTTCAAGAAAATTTTGAACAATTTTAACTCCAATTTTAGCAGATATTTTCCTCAAGAGTGGGGCATGCAACTAAAATTGACCAACCGATTCTATGAGATGACACAAAGGGATCTCAGCATACTTCTCGATAGAGAATTCAATGGCAAGGGTTCTTCTATCGACTTGTTCATGGGGTCTTTACAAACTACGCTAGATTTTGAGAAATACATTGATGTTCGGTTTTCAAATAAGTTGAAAGGTTCAAAGTTGTCTTCTTGTTTTAAGCCTTACCTTTCACTTTGGATTGCCCATCAGGATAAAATGATGAAGGACAAATTATTAACGTATATGGGCTCCAATACTTTGGATTTCACGATGTCTGACTCATGGATCATTTCATCAAGTGCAGATCTTTTCAGAACCTATAGATCAGTATTGAGTCAAACTTTTGAATTAATTGAGAATAATGCAGATGAGCGAGTTCCTATATTGTTGGCAAATTTTTTTGCCAAATGGTTGAAAGCATATCTTGACAAAATTTTGAAACCATTGCTTCTACCGCCATCAGTTGAGATCCAAAATAAAGAGGAAACGATCAAGTATACGGTATCACTTGTTAATACCTCAGATTACTGTTCGACAACTGTTGAACAACTAGTGGTAAAACTAACTGAATTTAGTGCGGAAACTGGGAAAATCTCACAAATTTTTGATGAAGTTAAAAGTGATTATGATGAAGTCTTAGCGGCTGGTATTAGCATTCTCTTGAACAGAATAATTCAATTGGACCTATCGTTTGTTTGGAAAGAATTCAACAATACAGATTGGTCAAACGTTGCTGTTGAGGACTCGAGTAGATATATGGTCAGCATGAAAAATATCCTTTCGTTCGCAACAGGACAGTATGTCACGGATGAAAGTTCGACATTGGAACTCATTTTAACTAAATTCAATAGAGAAGTTTACACATGGAACTTTTTAGATAAAATTATTGACCTGGTTACGCATGATTACAGCAAGTATATTATACTCCTATTGCAAAGGCAGCCACCGTTCGCAAATTTAAATGCTCCCAGAAAATTTAGCCCAAGTACTGTGACCAACATTGCTGAGCAATTTTTACTAGACTTGGAACTTCTCAAAAACATCTTGAATTCTATTTTACAAGGTGTTTCCAGCAGTAATCAAAATAGTGAAGGACCTGCTTATAAGCGGGTTCAAAAACATATAGATGCTAATTTAGAGTTATTGCTCAAGTTTCTCAAGTTGTTGTTGGCCCCATTGGATTCAGTTGACGATTATTATGAAACTTATAAAGAACTCACGATTTCAAACAGCAATACTTCAGTTTGGGCTTTCATGTTAACACTGAAAGGTTTAGAGTGGGATTTGGCTTTATGGAAGCAATATTGGACTCCTTTTAATCTAGATTCAGATGATTCTACTGACGAAATCTCAAAAAAAAACGTATTGATTTTCAAATGGAACCCGAGATTGCTGCAACAATTTGAATATAATATGGCTCGAGTAAGCGAACCTGCATGGTCTAAATTCATTAGGAATGAGCTCAAAATCTCGGCGTCCCGAGTAAATGCATCCCGAAATCAAGTAGATCCCCATCAGCAGCAGCAGCAGCAGCAATCTAGGTCACCAGTGTCGCCAGTACTCAATGTGAAGAATTTGGTAGCAGGCACGAGATTCTTTAATAGAGGTGTATAAAAGCCTATATACATTGGGAACTTAATGTTTGTAACTCACTTGGGCAGAAACTTTATGATCATTTGTAGCAAACGTCTTGAACTTAACGGTCTCTGCATTAGTAACTTCTTTGCTGTCGGAATCACTCCACTCTAATGGCACCTTTGCGTTAGCATCAGTGTAAGCCAGCACATTAAAAGTGTAGTTACCTTCGTTTGTTAATTCAGGCAAAAATGTTACACTGGCTGTAATCTGTCTTATCAGTGCCCTTATCTGATTTTGAGTCTCACTGGGATCCAAAGGTTCGTGATCTTCTTCTATAAACTTCTCATTCTTAAGATGAACCACATCAAACGCCCATTTTTCAATAACTTCACATTCGTCTTTATCAACAATGCATAAAACCAGTTTATTGCATTTCTGACCTATGAGCCATTTGTGAACCTGCAGCAGTATTACCCTTATGTATGCCTTTAGGTCATCATCTTGTGTCTTGAGTAATGTTAAACCATACTTCTTCACAGTAGTAAAATCATCTTGTGAATACACACCTCGCTGGTACAATATGGAATTGATACTGCATTCAAAGAACTCTGTGACTGTTCGTGTCGATCCTCGCAACGATATGGACTGAGACATTGTGTTTGCTCGTTTTCTACTGTTTCCAAGCGTTGAATCTGATCGGTAATCCTAATTTCAAGAACACAGGGTTCGGCATCTGTACATCAACCTTTAAAGGCTTGATTTGCTTCAAGAACTCAAAACAAGCCAAAATCGTTGCAAAGCAACGATTAACGATGGTTCGTACTCCATAGACTTAAGCAGTTGATATAACATCAGGTTTTACTAACTTACATATTTATGAACCGATCATGTAGCATGGTGTCAAAAGAAAGCAGTGGACGCAAGAACTTCTAAAGCAGAAAAGAATTCAGGATAAGAAAAAGATTGCAGACTATCGTACGCTGGTTGGGAGAGTATTGGACCTGAAGGATGCCAAGATATTCACTCTAGATTCATTGAAAGAGACAACTCGAGTACTGCAAGATAATCCAGAATACAACGTTGCATGGAACTTCCGGAGGGATATCATAATGCAACTTAAAAATGAATTGGATCTGCTGTTCTGGAGTAGTGAACTTCTCTTTACTTTGGCACAACTGAGACAGTTCCCAAAAGTGTACTGGATCTGGAATCACAGGATTTGGGTTCTTGAAAACCACTTGGATTCATCTGTCAATATATGGAAGGAAGAACTAGTCATGGTCAGCAAGCTTCTGAAAATAGATGCGAGAAATTTTCATGGTTGGCTTTACAGAAGAATCATTGTGAGAAAGATAGAGCAGCTAACTGGTGAAAAGAAGTTATTCGAAGAATTGGCATATACTACAGAGAATATAAATAATAATATATCCAATTTCTCGGCATGGCATCAAAGAACGGTGCTCCTTTCCAAAATCTTCGGTGAGAATGAAAATGAGAGTAATGCGAAAATGATTCATGACGAGTTTGCATATATTACGAATGCCATGTTCACCGATGCAGAAGATCAATCCGTTTGGTTCTACATTAAATGGTTTATAAAAAATAAAGTCGTACGCGAAACTTTGGAACCTTCAGAATATGCTAGATTATTGCAAGAACTACACAGCAATGTCGTAATGATTAACCAGGACGACCTCGAATTTTCAGGTAAAGAGAATAACTGGTGCTTGAAGATACTGATTGTATTGGATGATGTACTCAAAAATATCGGTATTGAGACATGTATTGAGAAAAAAAAGTGCCTGGAACAATTAATTAATGCTGATCCATTGAGAAAGAATAGATACCTATGTTTATTAAATGATGGGCAATGAAACAATTAGGGCTTTTGATTCATTGATGCAACTTCACTGTTTATCGATTTGGCCGAAAGAACGTACCGTCTCTCTCGTACATTTGAAGTGTCATACTGGGTACTTAAATATAGATCAGTATCAACTTCTTTATCTGTAGGATTTTTAAGGCCATATTCCCGGCCTGCTCTTTTTTTAAGTTCAATAAATGTGTCAATACTAATGGATTGAAGGCCACTTGGCATATTATCCTTTAGATCGCATAAATCGAAGGAGTTGATGTAAAAATTCAGCAAATCAAAGTAAGCTTCGCTGAAAGATTTTTCATCCGACTCAAAGGTGGTATACCTGATTGTTGGCCAAGTAGATTTTGCATTGGGCAGTTCGTGCGCAATTTTTAAAACAGCCAAAGATATTGTATGCTGCGGTACTACCAGGATGATCTCAGTTTTTAGAACATCATATGCGATAATCCATGCGAGGTAACAGGTCTCTTGGCTGAATGCTAGCTCTTTACCTAATTTTATCACGTACTCATCAATATGAACGTAATTATTAATTCTGTAATCGAAGGATATTGCCTCTAAAAGTCGCAGCTCATGTTGACAGACCCTTTTCTTGAAGTTATCTAGGATCTCAGGAGTTACTTTTGCAACGCTCCGTAGTCTTAACGAGATACTACATATCTCGTTAGATTTCTTTATCGTCTCTACTTGTTTGCAACTTAATAGTATCGCACTTGTAGCAATTGTATAGCATAATTCCGTTTCAAATTTATTGAAAAGGTAAAACCTCTGGTAGAAATACAGTGCTGCCTCTAGTGTTTTTCTCGGGAATCTCAATTGAACGCATATATCACTTAAGAACTTGATAATTGCTAGCTTCTTTTGGTTATATGCACGATGATCCTGAATATTATTACTTTGAGCCTTTAAAATCTGTTTTTTAGTCAGAAAGGGCCTCGAAAGAAATAAAAGGGTGTCAGATTTGGAAGACATAAGTGTAATTCAATGCTGAGATAAATATGGGGGGCTTCTTAAGAATCTCTGTTACACGGTTGCTAGGTTTACTTCAACATAGTCTTCGATATGTAAGTGAAATTTATCACTGTCATTAAATACGAATTTTTCGCTATTGAAAAGGCTTAATTAGATGCATGTTATGTAAAAATAAAGTCAATTTGAGATCAATCTCGATGTCAATGATTCCAGATCCTCTAACGTTTGAGGTTCTTCCACCTCTATTATATCGTTGGTATCAGTGTGTGATTCAGAGTCGTGCTTGTAGTCGACTCTTTGTCTTTTGCGGGGATGAGGGTCGTTATCTGACTCGTAGTTATCTTCATCCATGTCGTCACTCAAATGGCCTGTACCCACGTATGCCACAGGTTCGCCTATATTGTCGTCTTCACTGTGTTCTTCGGCCATGCTGGCTTCCATTTCTCTCCTCATGAGTTCTAATTGTCTCCTCTTCTTTTCTTGCTTTTTTTGTTTCGCAAGATTTTTATCTTCAGTATCGACTTCAGCCATTGTAGCCGATTCCTTGCTCAAGAATTCCTTCTTCTGGCGTTGTGCACTCCCCCTTTTCTCAAAGTCTTCCTCATCTTCAAGTTCGTATATTGGGTGTGCATTCCCGTCATCGTCAAAGACCATTTTGGAAGGATTGTTCTTTGACGATAAGGAAGCCTTCTTTGATAAGGCCTTTCTCTGCGCCCTCCTTGAAGTGGGGGCTATTAGTTCGGGCAGGTCTTTCTCATCTAATTGATGTCCATGACGTTTTATGACCATGAAATCTTCATCTTCATTCTCGTCTGCTGCAGCTTTTGTAACAGTCATGTAGTGTTCACTCAAAATTGTTTGATTCTTACGCTCAAACATCTTGTCGTACTTCGTTCTTACTTTTTTTGGCTCCTCTTTTAACGTTTCACCATCATCTTCAACTTTCGATAACGACAACAATTGTCTAGATGAATTTTTTAATGTCTTTGCACGCTCAATGGCTTTCATACCTTTTATCTTGATCTTGGGTGCACCTGGTAATCCTAACGAATTAGCAAACTCTTCCGTTGGAATTTCATCAAATTTAAAAACTTCCTTGTCCTTTTGAATATAAATAGACCTTATATAGGAAATGAAAGCCTTTTGGCCCAAGTATTTCAATTCAGGATCTTGAAATAGTAACGATTGTAATTGTTGTCTAATTGATTTCTTTTTCGATTGCTTTATTGTCAATTTATTAGGTTCAATATTTTTTGATTTTAATCTCTTCAAAAACCCCTCTTGTTCTTGAGTTGTGAGCATGATTAGAGATTTTCCTTCCTTTCCATAACGAGCACATCTTCCAACCCTGTGAATGTATGTATCAACGTCTTCGGGACAGTCAACCTGAATAACCCAATCAACCGCTGGGAAATCTATACCCCTAGCAACAACATCAGTTGCGATAAGACAGACTTGTTGTGCACGACTAAACTTATCTAAGGTTTCTGTTCTTGCTTTTTGCTTCTGTCTACCATGTAAATGCATTAACGAAATACCGGGTTGCAGTTTTCTGAAAGTTTCGTAAACGAAATGAACCTGCTTTGAGCTGGAGAGGAAAACGATCATTTTATTTTTCAAATGGGTCTTAATAAAGCTGAACAGGGTATCGAGTTTTTCTGCGAGTTCCACTTCGATATAACATTGTTGCAATGTTTCTGGAGTGCTTATTTCGTTTTCCAGACCATTAGTTCCATTTTTGGCCTCAGAATTGCCCACAGTTTTATAGTTCGTTAAGGATAATCTAGCTAAATCAGCCAAAGACTGCGACTGTGTTGCAGAAAACAGTAATGTTTGCCTTGAGGGCGGTAAATTACCTACAATAGCATCCAAAGTTTTCTTGAACCCCATATCAAGGCATCTGTCCGCTTCGTCCAATACAAGCATTTGTAAATTATTGGTGTTTAGCCCTACAGCTTGGTCCATATGCTGTAATATTCTACCAGGAGTGCCAATAAGTATATTTATCCTTGAAATTCTTTCCAGTTCAAACTTGACATCTTTACCACCAATCACTAAACCTGCGGAAAACGTTGTATGTGCACCGATCTTCGTTAACACTTCATATATTTGCATTGCCAATTCTCGTGTCGGTGAAATGACCAGAGCACCCAATCCATCAAACTCGGTCCACCTTTCACGATAAAGCTTTTCTAGTATTGGTACCAGAAAAGCCAGCGTCTTACCTGAGCCTGTTTTAGCTGCCCCAAGGACGTCATCGCCTTTCAAAGAGACTGGGATGGAGTCTTTTTGAATTTCAGTTAGTTTTATGAAAGAAGCCTCCTGTAACCCTTTAAGGGTAGCATTACTGATTGGTAGATCTCTGAAAAAATTAGTCTTATTATTCTTAAGATCGAACTCTTGGGTTCGAGTCTCTAGTTCTTTGATGTATTGGATCTCGTTCTTACGAGACTCCTTACGTTGAGAAGTGGTAGATCTATGTCCTTTCGCCATAGTGTTGTGATTCTAATCTTTACCTAATACCAGCTTATTGAAATACAGTAGATAAATTGCTACTGCAGTACCAATCCTTCTTTATATACGAACTGTTTTATTTTAGTTGTGAGATGAGATGCGATGAGCTTGAAAGTTTTCAAAAATAAGTCCTGCTTTTTACGTTTGAAGTGAGAAAAGAGAACTATAATACCAATCAGTATTCATTATATGACATAGACAAATTAGTATGCATTGAATCCACATTCGAGCATCTTCAGGTCTCTTCAACATACTGTGTATCTAGCAATGGATAAAATACAGAAGATTTCATATCACGATCGAAACAGTGGATTCAAAAGGTCCAGATTTGAAGGTAAGCCTTTAAAAGTTGTATTACCAATATTTGAACCATCAGGATTATTGGAGCTAGAATCTCATAATAAGGAAGGCGTTCAGCTAAAACATGTGGAGCCGTCAGATGCTCAATCTCCAGCAGATTACTGGAAGGAAATGAAAGTGCCAGCAAGAAATCGGTCGTTATATCAACTAATGGTATACAAAAGGGGACAAGAAAAAGTTGTTAATGAGTACAATTTAGATTCTAAGAGTAATTATATTGTAGGACGTGCTCTGGGAAGAAGCATAAATCCTGAAAATTCTGAGAACGGGTCAAAAGAGGTTGTGATCGCCGACGTTCAAATACCAGAAGAAACTTGTTCAAAGCAACACTGTGTTATACAATTCAGGAAGAAAAATAGAGAACTTAAAATATATGTTATAGATTTAGATTCTTCAAATGGTACATTGCTTAATGGGGTGGTCCTTCCAAGAGCAAGATACGTAGAGCTCAGATCTGGAGACGTTCTGATTTTGTCATCTGAAGGTGACTCCGAATACGAATTAGTGTTTGTGAGTATATGACGATAACCCTCAGTCTGATCAACGAATTATAATTGTATACATATGCATATGTATATGCTCACAGATAGTTTTATATATTAAATTTATTTTGTAAATTTATTCCAAAAATACCTTGTTTTTTTGAAACGTGAAATAGTAGTATAAACATGCTAATCGATAGGGTACACCGATTACAACTCATCGTGTTCAAAGTAATCTTCATCATCTTCTTCATCATCAAAGTAGTCATCAGAGGCACCCTCACCTCCTGCATTTTCATATAATTTTGATGTAATTGGGTATGCAATCTTGGACAATTCATCGAATTTTTCATCAAAATCCTCACTCATTGCAGTTTCAAAATTGTCATCTAACCATTCCAATACATCGCTGGCAGCATCTAACAAGGTTTCTTTATCTTCATCATCTAATTTTTCGCCTAATTCCGCATTGACTTGATTCTTTAATGAATGAGCGTAATTCTCTAATTTATTTCTTGATTCAATCTTTTTCTTAAATGATGCATCTTCCGAAGCGAATTTTTCTGCTTCTTCAATCATTCTATCGATATCATCTTGTGATAATCTACCTTTATCATTGGTAATGGTGATGGATTCAGATTTACCGGTACCTTTATCCGTTGCAGACACCTTTAAAATACCATTTGCATCTAGGGCAAAAGTGACTTCAATTTGTGGAACACCTCTTGGTGCTGGTGGAATACTAGTTAATTCGAAATTGCCTAGTAAGTTGTTGTCCTTGACCATTGCTCTTTCACCTTCGAATACTTTAATCATCACGGTTTGTTGATTGTCTACAGCGGTGGAAAATATTTGTGATTTCTTTGTTGGAATTGCAGTATTTCTTTTAATCAAGGATGTCATAACACCACCTGTGGTTTCAATACCTAAAGTTAATGGGTTAACATCCAATAAAACAATATCCTCAGCGCCTTCTTCACCTGATAGAACACCAGCTTGAACAGCAGCACCAAAAGCTACAGCTTCGTCTGGGTTAATACCCTTAGAGGCTTTCTTTCCGTCAAAGAATGATTCCAATAGTTGTTGAACTTTTGGAATTCTAGTTGAACCACCAACAAGAACAATGTCATCAATATCAGTCTTTTCCAAGCCAGCATCTTCTAGGACTTTCTCAACAGGTTTCAAAGTTTTCTTGAAAAGACTTAAATTCAATTCTTCAAACTTAGCTCTTGTTAAAGTTTCACTCAAATCAATACCATCAACAAATGAATCGATTTCAATACGAGTAGACATTTGACTAGATAATGCACGTTTTGCCTTTTCAGCTTCTCTCTTTAACTTGGCTAAAGCTTTGTTGTTATTACTAACATCAATACCATGCTTTTTGTTAAAAGTCTTGATCAATTGACGAACAATCTTATAATCAAAATCTTCACCACCAAGATGTGTATCACCAGCAGTTGCTTGCACTTCAAACACACCGTTTTCAATGGATAACAATGAAACATCGAATGTACCACCACCTAAATCGTAAACGATAATTTGATGTTCATCCTTGGTCTTATCTAAACCATAAGCAATAGCGGCAGCAGTTGGCTCATTGACAATTCTTAAAACGTTTAAGCCTGCAATGGTACCGGCATCCTTTGTAGCCTGTCTTTGAGCATCATTGAAATATGCTGGGACCGTAACGACCGCATGAGTGACCTTCTTACCTAGATAATCCTCAGCGATTTGTTTCATCTTACCTAAAATCATACCAGAAACTTCTTCTGGGGTGAAAACCTTCTTTTCACCTTTAACCTCAACCTCAACTGCTGGTTTACCATTCTTGTTGATAACCTTGAAAGGCAGATGCTCCATGTCTTTTTGAACTGATCTGTCATCAAATTTTAACCCAATAAGTCTCTTGATGTCGAAAATCGTATTTGTTGGATTAGCAGCAACCTGATTCTTTGCTGCATCACCAATTAGTCTCTCCTCATCAGTAAATGCTACATAAGAGGGTGTAATTCTATTACCTTGCTCATTGGCCAAAATTTCGGTTTTACCGTTCTTCATCACTGCTACACAAGAGTACGTAGTACCCAAGTCAATACCAATAACAGTGCCGTACTGTTCAGCTTCTTCTGCTCTGGCTAGAGCTCTGGAGCCATGACCAGAGTTTTGGAATGGCAACACTACCACAAACAATGCATAGAAGATCACCGCCAATGGAACCAGCCATCTGCTGCTATTACTCGATCCAAATGCCATCTTGATATTCTGATCGATTCCTACGAATTTTTTCTTAGAATATTCCTAACCAACTAATAAGTAGTTGCCTGACAACTAAGACGAACTAACGAGGCATAAATCTTTTATTTTATATGTAATCATCCATTGACGTGTCATATTCTCATGACACGTTGGCACTTCCAGAAACTTCGAGGAACAAACAGCGCATAGAAAAGAATTGTGTCCGGGTAAAAATAAAAAGACGATAATCGTTAATGCGTTTTTCAACGATGAATGAGATATAGATGATGAGGGCATTCGAGTAACAGTAGAAACCGATGGGATAGGCTTGACAGTGGCGTCGGAGTAGTGATGGTAGGGCACTGCGATTGGATGGGGCTGGCAGTGCGGTTGGCACGATATGCATTGGATCAGGGAGAGACACCGGTGGCATGCGTGTTCGTGTACGAACCGATGGGAGAGGTAATAGCGTATGGGACGAATGACACCAATGGATCACTTACGGGTATAGCGCACGCGGAGTTTATGGCAATAAATCATCTGCAGTCGGCGGTCGGCACCGGTGCAGAAATGTTGCGGTTGGCTCGAAGTATTACCGTTTATGTGACAGTGGAACCGTGTATTATGTGTGCATCCGCACTGCGACAGTTGGGAATCGGGAAAGTTGTCTTTGGATGCGCCAATGAAAGATTTGGTGGTAATGGGACAGTTCTTCACTGCAATAAGGACGCTAGTGCTGGTCTAAATGGCACGTATAGGAGCGTTCCTGGAATTATGCGGCGGGAAGCAATAATGCTGCTGAGATATTTTTACGTCAGATCAAATGAACGGTCTCCTAAACCGAGAAACAAAAGCGAGCGGCACCTTGACAAGACAAGTTTTCCCTTGTTGAACTGGGGCAGGTACCTAGAAGAATCAGAATTTGTCGAAGAATTTGGTGAGGAGCAGACGAATCATTATGCAAATCATACGGACGTGGCTGAAAAGATCAATTGGTCACTTGTTGATGAGGGATGTGATGATATCATCAATGAATTGGAGAGGCGTTGCAGTAGATTCGTTGAACATAGAAATAAAAGAGTAAAACAATGAACAACTGATAGTGTAGTAGTTGATATTATTAGCGAAGGCTCATAGATTTTCATCCACTTTGACCCAGGTTTCCAATAGTTTTTCATAGAACTCAATATGGTGGTCAGCCAAACTTCCCAATGAAGTTTTTAATTCTTTGGTCTTCAGCTCTTCGAAAAGGGAAACCTCTTTTAGTGTTTCCTGTTCGAATGCATCAGCTATTTTCTTGGAACTTTCCAATTCGCCAGTTAAACAATTGATTTTGGTTTCCAGCTTATCGATCTTTTCACGACGGGCCGATTCTTGATTTATACCAGCTAGTTCTTCTAGCTTGTTTGTGAAAAAGTTACTGCCGCCGTAGCCTGAAATCAAATTATTCTTTTCGTTTACTGATTTCGTTAAATATTCACTCAGCTCCTCGTAGTCGATTTGTTTTTGTTCCTTCAATTTGATCAACTGGTTCATGCTATCAATATAGTGTTCTAAATCCTTTAGATCAACGATATATTCATAATCCAAGTACTTGCTCAAATCACGAATACCGAAAGACAGTTGTGTGATTCCTTCATTGAAATTTTTCAAATTTTGACTAAGCATTTCATTTTCACCGGTACATAATTCCTGTAAATCCTGAATATTTGAACCGAATTTTGAGTAGTCCTCTGAAATTGCATCATATTTTTTGACAACTCTGTGGAAAATCTTATCAATTTTGGCGACATTGTGGTCTAATTTGTCACTTTTCTCCTTGATTTCAACAAATTCATCACTTTGTTTGTGTACGGTTTTGAATGCATTCATAAAGACATCCGTAACTTCATCCTTATTATTTTGTTGTAAATGTCCAGCTAAACTTTTCCTGTATGCATCCCAATCTGGACTAACCAAAAACATCATTAAACTATTTGAAACAGCAAGTATGGGATGATTCGCAACTCTTCTCAAAAAATTCTGCAAACTGTGACACCTTTTTTGTGTAAAACTTTGGCTGAATCTGTCACCAGCAATATACTGGAACACTTTTTTGTCAGGTAGTGGAGGTATTATACACGTAGGATGGTCGTTTGATAAGATATTGTGCAGTAGTAGCAAATCACTATATCTCCGATGAACAACGATAATTCCACCAGCATCGTCATGATACTTTTGATATGCAGGATTATCAGTTTTGGTCGAAATTTGGTAACTGACATACGAAGATGTTGTACTTTGGTCTCCTGAACGTTTCTGTGGATCTGAAACGAGTATTTCCAACTTGTGCTCTGGTTTTTTACTACGGTCGTGATTTGGCACTAAGTTGCCTTTTGGATCCGTTCTACCCATACTTTTCTGATTTAAACTTGCCTAGATTGAAGTCAATGCAATAACACTATCCGTAGAACACCCGGAAGTGCTTCGTTGACTGCTATTTCACCATCAATTGAACCACTTGTTGACCTTCGACCTTTTTTCCCTTTGCGCATCCCTTTATATAGTAATCAGCGTATAGAGTGATGATAATACCATATCCATATCATGAGATAATTATTATTTAAATCTTATTTACAAGCGGTTTTTCTAGCTGAACCAGCGATTCTTCTTCAATTTCATCTATTATATCCCACACAATATCTTCTGCTATCTGTTCGTCATAAAGTGTGTCTAGGAGTGTGGCTTTTTCTGACTCGTCAAAGTATTTCAAATTTGATCTATCCGTAATAATTCTAGCAGTTCCTCCATTAAAGCAGCTTATCGTTGGATAATAGCCAAGCTTGTTATTGTTGACATACTTATTTCTGAGAATGGTTCCTTGTCGTTGATTTGAAGTGGTGGGAGAATTTGAATCCACACTTGAATTGGCACCATTTTTCCAGCAGTCAAGATAGAATTTCTCTTTGTACTGTAATTCACTGAAGGGAGGCAGAAATGGTTTTAGTCCTTCGAATGCTTTACCCAACGGTTCTCCATTTAGCGTAATGGCTAGAGAAGATCCTTCTAACTTATAGTAGTCATGTCGCTCTCTTTTATCTGATGAGTAATACTCCGGTTTTGTGGTTTTAACGTAATCAGTGGCTTCGAAAATCAATTGGTTTTTGTATCGAATCGCAATATGATCCCGAATGATGTTGTTATGATCGATATCGTGCAGCAATGCTTTTTGAAACTCCTTGTTTGCAGCATTTTTTTTCATTTTTTTCCTCAAATGTACGTGATCTTCGTGTGTCGCAAAAGAAAGGTCTTGTGCCGTTGCATCTTGAACATTGTTTAGAGCATCTATCCTTCGCTGGGTAAACTCCTTTGCCTGTTCTATTTGCACCTTTAACGGCGGCAAATTCAGTAAGAACCCTAATCGATCACCATGCTTTAAAGTTCTCGCTTTGAGAACCTGATTGATCTTTCCCCCATGTATACTTTCCAGGGAATGATCCCTAATACCGTAACCGTAAGAGTTGAATCCCACTGGCGCTTCTAGAGATGCTTCTCTTCTTGAGATACCCATTCTGAGATGCGGCATCACATTCGTCATATCTTTCTTCCGCTGTAGAGTCGTATCGCTGTCGATCAAATAGTCGTCAGAAAGGCCACCTTGCAAAACTTCCACTTCCCAGTAGTGTTTTCCCTCTTTTATACACACATCGCACCGCGAACTCCTCCAGCCTAAATTTTCCTTGACACTCACCAAATCATTGCGCCGCTCTGCAACTGAAATCCCATCAGAACGATCCATCAGGCTCATTCCAGGTTTGTCGAATGCATATTCAGTGCAGCAATAACCCAGTTCTGTGAACGACGGATTGGCCGCACAGGGTATGTAAATGAAATTCCTTCTATTTAGTGGCACTTCTTCCAGTTTTTTAAACTTTAAAACGTCACCATGTCCTGCATTCACTTCGTGAGTGTCCTGCATAGATGGCCATCGCGGTCTCGTTCCAGAATGACCACTATTGTTATTAACGATATCATCCTTTTGGTAAGGAATGACACCGATTTTCATATCAACAGAGAAGTTCCCTCGCAACCCTTTCTGGTTGCTTCTTTTGCCTATTATTGATCAGCTTGTCAGGATCGTTTTTTATGATTGAGGTTTTGATAATCTGCAAGGCATTCAATTTGATGATCAAATGAAAATTCGGAGATTTCCGAAACTTGAACTTTGAAAAGTTAATAGATAGTATGAGATTTTTTTTATTAAATAAGAATTGTTTACGGCTGTTTTCCTATTCTTTTGAGAGCTGAAAACATCTTCCATTAGATACCTGCCAGGCATCTTTGCCCCATTATACCAGTCTGTAGCGGTGATTTTGAAGAGGGTTGCGAATTCGTTATGAAAAGGGAAGCAATTCATGATGACATGCACTCTGAAGATGAATCAGGGACTAGTACGAGTACTGCTAGCGACAGTCGAAAAAGGAGACCAATTTTGGCTATGGCGGGAATAACAAAATCAATTTCAGCTTGTAAACGCTGTCGATTGAAAAAGATTAAGTGTGATCAAGAGTTCCCAAGTTGTCGAAAATGTGCGAAGGCGGGAGTACCGTGTGTTTCACTAGACCCTGCTACTGGCAGGGACGTTCCAAGATCGTATGTCATGTTTTTAGAAGATAGACTGAGTGCCATGATGAGCAAACTGAAAGATTGCGGTGTGGACCCGACAACTGTACAGGGAAATATCCCGGCAACAAGTGAAGATGTGCCTTGTAATCTGGAACTGTATGAGGAAAAGATGAGAGGTGAGCATCAAGTGCCGTATGACAACGTATTGGCCGGTTTTCTGATAAACAAAGGGACTTCCATGCAAAGAGGTGTTAGTAACCCTGGAAGTGCACAATTACATGGCGAAAAAGAGGCCGAGCTTAAAGATGCTAAAGGTGAATCTGTTCAACACTCGTCACCTGCGGCTCGCTTCTCTACGGACTCCATAACGAGATCGATAGAATTAGATGAATCAAGTAAGAACGTTGCAGCCATTGGCTCAATGAAAAACAATGCCTCAAATTCTTATTTAGGAGATTCTTCAGGTATTTCATTTGCCAAATTGGTGTTTACCGCAGTAAATTTCAGACCAGATTTTATCAATGAGGAATCTGACGAGGAAATAGGTAAAAGGGAAGAGAAATATGAACAGTATGCTGATACTGAATCGACGACAGATTTTGAACCTTTATGGTTACCACCACCTGAAACCGCAGATCTATTAATTTCACAGTATTTTGTCGACAGCAATTCGCAACTGCCAATTTTGCACAGAGAGGTTTTTTTAAAGAAATATTATGAACCGATTTATGGACCTTGGAACTCTGACCTTTCTCTAGCGTCAGATAACACAGAGATAAATTCTTCGTTTCAACTCCCCAAAAGTGATGACGGCATGGAAGAGCGCTCCAGTAATACAAGGAGCAAAGCATTGGAAGAGCAACCATGGTATTTTATACTTTCAAAATTGAGCGAGGATGAGCTAAAGGAATTTAAGCTACCTAATAAATTCAAGATTCCATACTTTTTCCTAAATATGGTTTTCACTATTGGTCACTCTGTACAAGTACTGAAATCAGACATTCAATTTTTGGTTTCATTGAAGAGAAGAGCAGTCCAGTTCTCAAATTCACTTTATGGTTCTCCTGATCGAATGGAAGCATTGGCGGGTACATTGTTGCTGGCAACATATTCTTTGATGAGACCAAATATTCCGGGGGTTTGGTATACCATGGGATCTGCTCTGAGATTAACCATTGACCTAGGCCTCCATGCTGAGAAACTGAATAGAAATTATGATCCATTTACGAGAGAACTTCGAAGGAGACTATTCTGGTGTGTTTATTCTTTGGACAGACAAATATGCTCTTATTTTGGAAGGCCTTTTGGAATTCCTGAAGAAAACATCAGCGCATCGTACCCAAGTCTTCTTGATGACGCGTTGATAACAACATTTAATGATAATATTAATGATTACTCCAAAGTTCAAACTTCTATGGCAACTTCTAAAGTAATTGCTTTGGCAATGTTTAAAGTTAGAAGAATTCAGGCCAATATTGTAACAGTTTTATATGCGTATCATGGTGAAGTGCCTAGAAAGTATGCAAATCTACATGTTTGGAGAGAAGCAATGGATCAGGCACTAGACAATTGGTATCACAAAGAAATTCCGAAAACATACAAAAAGATGAACTGTAAATTCAATACAGAGTACTTTAAGCTGAACTATTATAATACCAAGACGATGCTGTATGGATTATCACCCAAAAGCTTGTCACTGAGCGATAAAGCTTTCGAAGTAGTTTACGAAAATACAAAAGGCACTATCGATTCATATTTCACCTTGTGCCACAAGAAAAAACTAAATTATACCTGGGTCACTGTCCATAATCTATTTATGGCAGGTATGACTTATTTATATGTTATTTACTACTCGGATAGAGGTGTTACTGATGGTAGACTAATGGCAGAGGATTATACTGCAAGATTACTATTTGTTCTGAGAGAACTGATTGGTACGTGTGAAGCAGCAAAGAATTGTTTTATATTTTACAAAGTTCTATCGGCAGCAGTTCTTAAATTAAAATTCACCATGCAACATGACGATCCTAAGGACCAGGAAGAAAATAACAAGAATACCCAAACACACAATGACACACCGGCACCTGTAAGTGTGACTGGGAATGTAATAGCAATGTCTACAAATAACTCACCAACCGACAGTTTACGGGCGACAATGATGGAGGATCCTTTTGAAATACTCAGGGCAAAAAGAGAATTGCAGCAGATTGGCGATGTCCCACTGGATGAATTTTTCGACGAACTAGAAAAAAACACAGCAATGTCAGATCCGGAATCTAGTAAAAGTCACTTCTCAAATATGACTTCCCCAGAGAGAGTAATACACTCTGGGGTAGGTTCGACGACGGCAATGTCCAACAATGAGAACAGACACTCTAGAAAATCTTTTCCAGCAAAAGATGGACAAAAGGTAATGGACATTTTATCACAAATAACAACAGAATCTATTTGGGATGAGTTTTTCGGAAAGTCCGGCATGCTCAATGGAAATGAGCTACCGGAAAATTTCAATTTCAACAATAACGGTAATTTCTCTTAGCAGAATTCATCTTTTTTCGGATATTTATTGTAAATATACTATATTGACCGATAAAGTTACCTGGCGTATACACCATTGTTGAGATAGATTTCGATATCAAATCATACGCAAGAGACAGTCTCCAATTATTCAAATAGAGATTGACTTCGTGTTTCAGGTAAGACACACTGTGAAAAATGGAGAGAGACAGAGACGGAGAATTTTCAATGGCGCAGTGCAAGAAATGAATCAGAGGAAGCTTAACAAAATACGGATGTATATTTCAACAGCAAACCCTGACGTGTTGAAATATAGATTGATATTATGATAGAAACAAGATGTATCAAAAAACGACCGTAGAGACTATGAAAATGAATTTTTGCAATGGCACTGGGAAAGCTTCATCTTCGGTTCTCTCAGGTCGTCTTTTTAGCAGGTGTTGTTTATATCATAGCATCAATCAGTATTTCAATAATCAATTTAAATCTCAACAGTCAATTATTTGGAACGAAGGGTTTCTTCGGCGTTGTCGATAGTAACTTGGTTTGACATTGATAATGATGTTCAATTATAGAGATATATAATTCCTTGATTTTCTATATCATGAATTGAGAGAAAACTAAATGAACTTGGATTAACATCTTGAAATTACGTTAGTATTTATACCTAACATTTTGCACCTATTGAACCATAAGAGAGGACGACGAGTGAAGAATTTTCATCGTCATCACACCATTTCTAGCCCCATAGAATCCACAGTACAACTGCTATTTCGTGTTCATTCCATAGACTCCTTCGTAGTCAGATTCGTGAATCGTAAACGTCCTGCAATAGATTATCATCCGATATCTTTCCAGTATCAATTGATATTCTGTTAGGGCTTCATCTGGCTTCGTTTATTTTGTTTTACAAACCAATTGTCTTGTTTCTGATGCTTATAAGTCACCTCTTTCATATATCTGCATGCATTATTTATTTTTGGTTACGCTGGACATAATAATGATTTTTAAGGCAACTTGGCCGAGTGGTTAAGGCGAAAGATTAGAAATCTTTTGGGCTCTGCCCGCGCAGGTTCGAGTCCTGCAGTTGTCGTTTTCTTTTTTAATTTTTAAATCTTTTTAAGTGGATAAGCACCTAAACAACGACTATGAACTCCAATGGTGAGCGCTCACCACAATTCAGCAGCTAAGCAGAGCCTCAATCCAGCTTAGCACGGCGTAAATCTTTGATGGAGCTGCTGTGCCCGATAAGAAGAAGGGTGGCCAAAAAGCGTACTGAAAAAAATAACAGCAGGCTATGACGAGATATATCCTTGCTAAGGTGAAGATCTTTGATGTCTCAATAGTGGAAAACAAGCCAAAAACTTGACGATTTTTTTATCCTACTATAGATGCAGACTTTCCTTTTTTAAAGTGTATTACAAAGGAAGCAGAACACGATCCATTCAAGTTGACAGAATTTGGCACTATTTGGCTTCATGCATATATGTCATCGTCTTACTTGAGAAATTTGGTGCTTTCTTGGCAACGCCCGGACATCATCTCTAAGCAGTGCACGCTCCAAACCCACAATAAGTTAAGGTCTTTGTAAATTAAAGTCTACAATATTGAAGTAATTGAGACGAAGTGTCTCACGAGACTCATATCAGAATTTCAAGATTGCGAGCGCCAATTACTGAAATATCGAAAAACCTCCATATGTGCATTTTTTTTGTTGACTATTTTTTGTAGTATTGGGCTTTTACCAACATGCCACTTTCGAAAATATATTATAAGCAGCAAAACGTACAAAACAAAAAATACTTAGAGTGAATTAATAATTTTTAAATATTCTGCTAGCAGTTACGGACCTCCAACTGCAATTGCAAATTACTTACAAATATTAAGAATTGATCCTGGGCGCTTTCGCACCGTAACTAAGTTGAGAACTGCTTTGGCGACAGAATTGAAAACATCTTTCCCTTGCCTATAAAGCCTGTACAGTCCTGCCATTTACATTCTTGCTGTGGGAGCGACTGGACGCGACTACATTAACATTTATTTATCTCCTTTCAGATGGTTGTAATTGAGGGTGGTGCATTTTCAGCTCTCTTTAGTATTGAGGAGCTATTTTCCTTTACCAACAAGTCAAGCAGGTTATTGTCACATAACGTCAGATGGTATACAGATGTTTATGGTTTATTCGAAATAAACTCCTAGAGAAATAGTTGAAAGTTATACCTGCATTTGCAACTTCCTTACTAGTCTGTTTTATAATGAGATAATTCAATTCATTAAAAAAAGCTAAAAAAACGTTTTCTAGATAAAAAAATAGACATGAAAGGACATCTCTTTAAGCTGGCAAAGCCAATCTCTTGAAACCACCGCAATCTCTGCATGACTCTTGGTGAATAGCCATCAATCTTTGGGCTTCTAATGGATCAGAGACCTCTTCTGGTTCTGCCCAAGACAAATACTCATTAGTGTAGTTAGCAACGTAATCAGGTGGAAGGATTTCCAATCTCTTACCATATCCAGTAACCTTTTTCCAGTCACGGTGAACATTGTACAAAGATGAGGAAAAGTAGGCATAACATCTTTGGAATTGTTTGAAAGACAAATCATTCTTCAATTCAGGTTTGAAGTCAATGTACTCATTCCAAGCTTCTTCTGGGTTGGCCAAAACGTAGTCAGTAGCTTTCTTGATAGCTTTCAAGAATCTTTTAACCTTCTCTGGGTTCTTCTTTAAGAATTCATCGTTGCAGATGTACAAGATGGTACAGAAACAACAACAACCCAAACAAGCCAACTTGTCAATTCTTAGCATTTTAGCATCAGTAGCTGGTCTACCTCTCTGCTTACAGTATTCTTCCAATTGGACTTGTTGCATACACTCGATACCAATACCAGCATCGACCTTACCATCGATAATATATTTGGCAACGTTCATACCACATCTAATAGCGGTGTAGTCTTCTGGTACCATGCCGTAGTGCTTAGTCAATTCGTCCAATTGGATCTTACCGAATTCACCAACGTAACCGATCTTCTTACCCTTCAAAGACTTGAAGTCCTCAGTAATACCACTACCTTGCAAGTATAACAAACCGGTAAATGGTTCATCCAACAAGGATGCAACGGAAGTAACTGGGAAACCACGAGCCTTGGCTGCCAAAGTATGGATCATAGCTTTCAAACCCATGTCGACCTTACCAGAACCAATCAATTCGGTAACATCCGATGGATTCGTTGGTTCCAAGATTGCCATATCCAAGTTTTGTTCCTTGAAGTAGCCCTTAGTTTGAGCTAAGTAAATTGGAATATGGTATGGGGCTGGTTGCCAATTCAATAAGAAGGAAATCTTGTTAGTAGACATTTTTGAATTGTTTCTGCTTTGTTAGAATCAATGAATTGATCTGGTCTATTAGGAAACAAGCAGAAAGAAGAGCATTGCAAGAATATTCTCAGATACTATCCTAACACCCCCCTTATATACTTCAAGTTTTCCAATTGAACCGTGCAACCTTAAAGTTCATTAGGTTTCCGTCTCGAAAGGCAACCATAAAAATTGGACCATAAACCACTGCTGACGAAGCCCTAGCAAATACCCTCTCAGTACTCACCGACTATTCGTCAACAGGTAGTTTGTCGAACAGAGTGCTGGCATCGATCGATATTTCATCGCGCGTTGGATATGTACTCAAACGTTGACAAGAATTAAATTCATTTAAAAGTCCGTGAAATTGATCAAAATTTAAATAATCGAGCTTCAAAAGAAAAGAATCTTGGCTGTACAAAAAGTCCTCTGGAGGGAACTCAATAAGAAACAATTCTCTACGAAGAGCGTAAAAGGATTCTGTGAGTAGGGCATGTTTCAGTCTGCACGCTAGACATTGAGGTGAATCCTATTGCGATGAGTAGAATTATCTACAAACTGAATGAGCTCAAAGAGCTGCCACCATCTACTTCTGTACGGTACAGAGTATTTGGAAAATTACTAGAGATCGAGGAGATTCTAAATGACACGCACTACGTTTGTCAGTTGGTGATTGGGTGCCTTGAAGAGCTCTATGATGATCACAGCTATGAGGTTGAAAAATGCTCAATTGATGCAATTGTAGGGTACGACGTTTACAAGCAATTATCCACACCTTTACAAGATGGGTGTGCGATTGATGCGTATATTGGCATCGTCACGTTCAAAGAGATAAGAATGTTTGAAGTGCTGAACGTGCAATTGTTGACTCTTGAGGAGTTACGGTCGCTGAGATTGTTTACTAGCTCGCAGGCAGGTCGTGAGCTCTTTTGATATGAAATTCGCATTCGAGAAGTTTGACATCGTGTTGGCGAGATCCTTGTCAAAGCCTGGGCACATTTTTCACCTTTCGAAGCCGTTACAATCTAGTCTTCAGTTAAATTGCGGTAACGGAACTATTGCTCATGACGATATCATCGGTAAGAATTACAGATCCCTGGTGGTATCTTCGAATGACCACAAGTATATAATAGTGAAACCAACTCTCGAAGAATACATTGTAAATAGGAGACGAGAAGCACAACCCATCTATTCTCTCGATGCGGCACTCATTGTACAGTTGAGTGACATATTGGTCCATCATCCTCAAATAAAACAGACTGGTAGTAATTGGTGCGGATTGGAAAGCTTACAAGCACCTTCGAGATATAAGCGGTTGAATTTAGGTGATCCGTTCGACAACTTCTTGAACGACAAACTACAACAAAATGGCTCGAGTGTACACTCGATAAGCCTTGTAGAAAGACCAAAACAATTTCTCGAATGCGGTACAGGGCATGGCTCATTAACGTTAAACATCCTGAAAGCGGTTCATGGCGCCAATTGCTACTATGATGGCGTAAATGACCTGACAAGGGGTGCAATTCTACATTCGCTGGACAAGAACGCCAAACATCTAAATGTTGGAATGCAAAATGTAAAGCATTATGAGAAAGGTATCCTTTGGCCAGACGTAGAGTTCCACCTTACGAATTCTCCTAACGACTGGCTCGAAGGTGAAGATGCAAAATACTATCGCGAGCGATTGGCGCAATCTGCAAACCGATTTTTAAGCGGGGTCTTTCTGGATATGCCTTCACCAGAATTACAATTATCGAAACTTTCCGAGGCATTGTATCTGGATTGTCCTTTGATTGTATTCGTTCCTAGCATTACGCAAATTTGGGATTGTTTGTCCTTCGTAAAGACGAATGGCGTTAAACTGACGCTAACCAAGACATATGAATTAACCCCCGGATCTGGCGGGGGCGGTATGAGAGAATGGGATTTAAGAAGATCTCTTATAAGAGAATCTGGAGCGGAAGGTATCGTAATGAGACCAAAAGTTGGCACCAGGGTCGTTGGTGGAGGGTTCGTTGGCGTCTTCAGAAAACTACCAAATGATGCTATAGTCAAGACGTGGGATTGATTCACTTGCAACTGTAAATCACTCTTGTAGAAAGAAAAAATATAAAGAATTAGTATACAATATTATAGTTTTATCTAAGCAAAACCCCTTTTTTGATTTAAGTTTATTCCATTGTTCGTTTTGTTTGTTTAGAATGCAATTTTCTTTGATGCTCTCCTTTTGTTCTTCAATAAGACCTTTTGCTTTTGCGATTCCTGTTCTTCCTCTTCTTCACTATCAACTTCCATATCTTCCTCTTCCTCTTCTCCGGCTTCACCTTCCTCAATTTCTTGTTGTTCTCTTTGAGCCAATTTGTGAGCCATTTCGACCTCTCTGATTCTTAGTAACTCTGGATTAGCCTCAACTAAAGCCTTATCTCTCAAGAAGTCCTTCTCTTCATTACCCTTCATTCTATTCTTGTAGAATGCTCTTTCACGTTTCTGTCTAATCTCCTCAACTCTCTCCATAGCGCTTAATGTAGTCTGGACCAGTTCTCTGTTATACCTGACCGGAACATTTCTCCTTTGAGCAAAAGTCAACGTAGAGTCAACAGCCAATTCCTTTCCAGCAGCTTTTCTGAACGCTTTCGTCCATTTCAACTTACGTGGGTTACGACGTTGTTTGAATGCCTTGTGACATTTGGAACGACAGAACCTAAACTCTTTAGCATCATTACGAACAAACATGATACCATGACCAGGGTATACCGGTGACGAACAGAAATGACATTGATAAATTCTCATCTTTGGAAACTTTAAAGGAGTACGATATACTAGTCTTCAACTCAACTGCCTCACAGATTCAAGATCAACTTTAGATGCACTCTCAAAGGATAATTTTTTAGTTTTACTTATGCGATGAGATGAGGATGAGCCTGTAGCTTTTCTCTTTTCATGTCTAATACGGAAAAAATTTTTTTTCACTGAAAAGGTTGAAAATAAGAGAACAAACAAACTCGAAGGATTTTGATATATAAAAATAGAAGAGTGCCGAATTATTGGAACTCGGGGGTGTCGTGAAAGCCAAACATGAGTAACGGAAACAACAATGCGGGATCTATTGAAATTCCGCAATTGCCAATACCGGGTGAGACTAAATCGGATTTTAACACAACTAATGGCGTCAGCATGCCTCAACAGCAGCCCATAGCGGCTGAGAAGTCTGGAATGGACTTGTATTTTGATCAAGCATTAGATTCCATGGGTAGACATCCGATATGGACAGGCGTTGGCGCTTTTTTTACTTTGTACGTAGCAGCGGGAGCATACAAATCCATATCAACGAGACTTAATGGAGGCAAAACAGGTACTACATTTCTCAAAGGAGGATTCGATCCCAAGATGAATGCAAAGGAAGCTATGCAAATACTAAACTTGACAGAAAATAATCTGACTCAGAAAAAACTGAAAGAGGTACATAGAAAGATAATGTTGACTAACCATCCTGATAAGGGTGGATCTCCCTATTTGGCTACAAAGATAAATGAGGCTAAAGATTTCCTAGAGAAAAAGGTTTTGAGAAAGTAATATTTCTATTCATGCTGTAAATACATTGCAAAGATAGCTCTTATATGACGTATATTCCGTTTGTAATTAATGATGTCCCCAAATAATCGTGCCCCACATGCGTGATGTAGTGCTGATAACAATCTGCGTGCCAATACGTAGCACTTTGATTTTCTTGACCATTGATCATAACTCCGTGCAGTGTTAGTGTATCACAAACTGGGCATCGCACCAGTTGGAAGGATTCAATCAAGTTGTCCTCAAGCTCAACAATCGCTTTCAAATCCATTCCAACCTCTCCCCGGCGGTTCTTGTAGAACCATTTCAAGTGAATAAGTTTCTCTATGAGCCCTTCAATCTCCAAAGCATTCATTGGACCGTATTGGGAAAGCTCCATAGAACCTACAGTAAAAGAACACGAATTGTCCCACCTGGGCACATCTGAGCCAGTCACGCTCCTTCTAATGAGATCTATTTCTTTTACTAATGCGTCGTCGTCATCTAAAATACCTTCATGTATCTTGAGACCTGCAGAGATTATTCGCTCTAATGACCACTTGATAAACTCAATTTCTCGAGCACTGAAACGTGTGGCTAACTTCATTTCGTCACTTGTCTTACTATTGACGTAGACGTAAAATCGATTGCTATCGGGGAAGCTAAAATTGTCCAAATTTCGTATCATGTTCGATGCGCATTTCTTACCAATACCGTGATTTACCCGTATTATCTTGTAGTCCAAAAGGCTTAATTTAACGTTCCACTTGTTGATAAGTTCAGCAAGCCGCGATTGCCACTGTTCAACCGACCAACTGGAGCTCTCAGCACCATTCACACATCGTTCCTGTACCTTCATCAATGCTGACAGTAGTAAATTCTCGTGACAGATGCCTCTGCACTCAAATATGAATTGCAAGAGATATCGACATAGCTGCTCCTCTGATAGAATATCTAGCGAGTCTGAAACATCCAAGGTATCTTCAGACATCCACTAGAGCATAGAGAAAGTTTATCACTGAGATTTATATAACTTTCAACACTATTACTTTCACTGGATGGTTTTTTTCTTTTAATAGACATTTTCTGTTTTGAAGCGAAATGTAGAGAATCAAAAAAGAGAAGCATTTCGCAGTTAAAGCAAGAATTCCGATTCAACATTGAAAACATTTACAAGTTGTCGGTGCGTTAAAAGTGCCAATTAGGATCTTTAATTGTGCCAAATAGATTGAAAGTACTTGCTGGAGTCCAATACTATTGATTATTACTCTATTTCTCTTATTTAGTTCTGGCTCCTTATAAGTGAGTATCCCTGGAACAAAGTGCATCAGCAGGAGAGGAGGGAAGAATGAATGAAATCGCAAGTGGAGCGAAAATCAAACAAAGATCTCCAACAGATGCTAGCAGGCCTCTAAGCTCGGCCTTACCGTGGAAGGTTTGGGTCAAGATCGAAGGTAACCCTTACAACATCAATCAGCCAATTTCGATTCAGTTCAATGAAATGGATACAATTGATGACTTGAAGACTAAATTATTGGAAAGGCTGAACCCTAGTAGATGGAGTCAATTTGTTGATAATACCTCAATTGCTATAGGAATATATGGTACTAGTACTGAGCTGGATGAGACGCCAATAAGTGCCACGAGCCCTATAGAAACTGATTCGTTTCTGAATAGAAGCAGACGCTTTTTACCTCCCGAGTCGACTCCATCTCCTCCTTTCAGTTTCGATAAGCCAAGCAACATGAATCCAACAAATACCGCAAGCACCATTGGCAGTCCGCACAGATCACGGTCGAATAGCTCCGGTATAGCTGCAGTGATACCAAGATCACCACTGGTACGATATTCCTCAATTTTACCATATTGTAATCTGCACAGCTATCAGCAATCAAGATCGGAGTTCAGTAATGTACCTATGCCTTTGAGCACATCTCTGAACACCGCAAGGGGAAGACACATTAGTATATACAAGAAACCTTTCAAAATGATTACGGAGAGGGATGCGTTGGATCCAAATACAGAGCAACAGCAGATAATATTTGAACCTGATGCATTGGTGGTTAATATATATGCTGATTTATTCGGCTATATGGGTTCGCAAAGGTCTTCGGAAGCTTTATCTGTTATAGCGAATAATTATGAGGATTCTTATATCCCCGCAACACCATTGGAAACGATAAATGTGGCGACCTTTATTCCCACCAATGAAGAAATTGCGAGACAGATATTGGAATCTGATGAGCCAAATGGTAAGGATGATGAATTTTCTTTACATACTCCACCGCCACCCGACTTGAACATAGTAGATGAACCAGAGGCACCTCAATTATTAAATAGTCAATCAGAGCAAGAAGAGACAGGACGTGAATTTAAGTTCATTACAGACGAAGAACAGCTTTTGAAAGAGTCACAAAGCTTTAAAGATACAGAACAAAGCTCTGAACACCCCAAACCTGCTATTCTGCTGCTCCCGAAAGGCTATACAGGGGACGTTGATTTTAGTGAAAATAGCCCAAAGGATGATTCCGCACCATTTCCTGCATCTCAAGTTTCAACACCCAAAGCTAGTGCTAAGCCAGAACTTACACTGACTATTCCACCTTACGCACCATTGGACGAAAATGAAGTAGGACTAATTCATCCACTACTGGAATCTGAAAGGCATAAAATGGAGGCCTCACCTGTTAGTTTCAAGGAGTTGGGTAATGAAAAATCTCGACCCCCAACATCGGAATTTGGCCCCCATACCCAAATACCTGATAGGACTACTAATTCAACATCAACAAACACAAAGGTTTTTCCAAATATTACTGTTCTTATCGTCGAAGATAATGTTATCAATCAGACAATCCTGTGTTCATTTTTGAGGAAGCATAAAATATCTTACAAAGTTGCCAAAAATGGGCAAGAAGCAGTAGAAAAATGGCAGGAAGGCGATATAGATTTAATTTTCATGGATTTGCAACTACCTATATTATCAGGAACAGAGGCTGCCAAGCAAATACGCGACTTGGAGAAGAAAAAAGGATCTTCCAAAGTAGAAAGCGATAAACCGACTAAAAAGGCACCTGTAATTATAGTCGCTTTCACAGCATCTGATTCACAAAGTGTGAAATCGAATGCACTGCTATCAGGTTGTAACGATTATTTAACAAAACCAGTCAATTTACATTGGTTAAGTAAAAAAATTAATGAATGGGGATGTATGCAAGCGTTGATCGATTTTGATGCATGGAAAGAGGGTCAAAGTAGAATGACAGAAAGACTTTCGATGAAGAAATCTCCCAAGATTCCAGTGAAACCCGAAATGAAGCATTCTTCATCTAGTCACCGAATCAGAAGTTCAAGCAATGGCTCATCACAATCAAAATTAAGTGAGACCAAAAACAGGCCTAAGCTTCATAGCAGAAAACCGACAGGAACCGGAATTACATGCGAAAAGTGTTAATAATATTAAGTGAAAAGAAAATAGGATACAAGAAGCAACAAATGATCTAGCTCAATTTTTTGTTTTCAAGGGGACGGATCTTTTTCTAAAAACAAAAAGTACGGGGAGGTGGTGACAGTATATATAAGTCTGTAGACAACACGGATATAAATAATAATGTAATTATTTGGAATCATACAAAGCGGAAACAAGGTTACATTATAACTGGTTCGGACTCACAGCCGGGGCAGTTATGTAGAGTCTCATGAATGAATACATCGCAGTCGATACAAAAATCCTTGTGACAATTTTCACATCTATAACGAGAACTTGTCAAAAGTTCGCCGGTTTTATAATTTTTTATCGTTGGAAATTTGAGCTGGCAACTAAAACAATTCTCTGTAGGGAAATCCTTATCGGCTGCAACCTCTTTAAATGTTTTTAACGGCATTAAGTGATGGTATGATCTGGCCAAGTGTGTAGATAAGATCAACATGAGGTTACAACAGGGGCACACTGTAGGTAATGAACATACTTTACTGTGACAATTGGGACATATGTAACCGCCATAAGTCAATTTCGAATGGCATGAACAAAAAGTTGGGGACTCCTCAAAAATCCTTGTTGGGAACCCCATTTTAACTAATGTGAAACCTTTGTTAATCTTATTTACAGGAAGCGGTACGACAGCTTCATCAAATAGCTCTTTACAGTGCGTCTCATCAAGTGGCACCTTATAAAAGTTCTCATCTCCATAGTTAGTCTGTTTGCAAAGCTCCTTACATATGGCTACCTGCGCCGCTAATCCAATCACTTTTACCCTAATCGATTCTTGAACCAAAGACGCTATGGTCTGATGAATATCGCCGGGATCGGCGCTCGACAAGGAACCAAACACTATGAGAACTTCTTTGGTACAATGTGCCGGCACTGGTAGCAGTAATCCCCTTGACATTTCCAACGCATTTTGCAGAGAAGGATTGCCCTTCGGCTCCTGTTTCCTCATTAGCTTCAAAGCATCTATATGATCCTGTGGATTACCACTAACTGCCGTAATCAGCTGAGCAAGACCATTCCTCATACTCACAATACCGATCTGCGAAATCGGATTCTGGTCAAAAAACTCGTGAACAAAATCAATAGCGTATTGAACCATCATAACATGGCGGTTTGGTCTCATGTCTTTTTCCAACATAGCTTCACTGCAATCCAAGACAAGAACCATCGTACGAATTATGCCTCTTTGATAGGGAGTGATATTTTTCTGCGCTGTTCTTTTCTTTCGACTCTCAATGATGCTTGCTGCCAGTAAACTCATATCTCCGTCATCATCCACCTTCACTAAGTCCCAACTTCTCTTGATTTCATCCTCCCAAGCGTATCCCCCATTCGCACCCTGCAGGTTCTTGTTCGAGAGCTTTTTCCTCTTCCCATGACTTCGTCTCTCCCGTCTACGTCTCTTATCCTCACTAGTTTGTCCACCACTCTGATCGTTGTCATCCTCTATTATCTGTTTCCTCTGCCTTCTAACGTCTCTGGACGATACTTTGATACTCTCACCTTCATCTGAATCTAAATCCGCGACAGTCGTCATCTCGCTAACCTTTGGATACCCCTGGAAAGACTCAGAATTCGCCGATGAGCTCAGAAACCTGCTTCTTCACTTCAATACCGAATACAACGATAGGTGTCTGTCTTTCTCTTTCCATTAGGGCCAAGCACCTCTTAGCCCTCATGTAGTTTCTTTTTCGCCGAAAATCGGTATCTTCGAAAATCATGTCAAAAATTGCATCAAGTTTTCAAACCTTTAAATGTATTAGAATTGAAAAACTTTTAGCGTTTTTGCAGATTGATATGCTGATATTCCGAAATACTAAATGAATCGATACGAACAGCCTGAGGTATCGGCCGATAGCCTAAACTTTATTGGTTCTTAGTAGTTAAGCAATGTATTCAACAGCTTGAAGTAGTACTAGAGTACCAAAGAATAATTGAGAAGGGAATACGTAATTATTACTACTGCGAGGTAGTGGCTGAGAGATTTGTTTTTGATCTACGGTAAATCTGGTGTTGCAAAGGTATAAAAGGTTGGAGTTTTTGGATAAGGCTCTCTCATCTATTCATAGCTCGCCTCTTTTTTAGTCTGATTTCAACTTACCAGCAAAGCTTCGCTAGAATGACAAGCCCTGATCTCGAAAAGGTATACTCGAAGACTTCATCTGAAGAAAATACCAAAGGTGCTACCAATATATCATCATCTTCTGTTGATGACACCTCATCGAATGAGGAGAACATTGACGTCGCTTTGAGGTTTTTAAAAGATACCAACGCCAAGGATTTTGTGTTGGATGATGACCAAGATACATTGATCACTGACGTCTCAGAAGATGCTAAAAAGAGTAGAAGAGACAGAGCAATTTTTTATGGTGCGTGTGATCTGCCCAAGAATGTCTTGCGCAGGTTAGACACTTTCATCTTGCCCTTCCTCTGCGTGACATATCTGCTAATGTTTCTGGATAAGGCGTTGCTGAACTATGCAGCAGCTATGGGTATTAATGATCATTTGAAAGGCAATGAGTTCTCCAATCTGAGTACAATTTTTTCGGCGTCGTATATCTTTATGGAACCATTTGTGACTTTTTTGATCCAAAGGTTTCCGATCTCAAAAGTTATGGCAGTTTTTATTACATGTTGGGGCATTTCGCTAACTTGTCATGCTGCTTGCAAGAGTTATGCTTCCCTGATGATTGTACGTACTCTGTTAGGTATGTTTGAGTCGTCAAGTGCGGTGGGATGTATTGCTATAAGCGGTATGTACTACACAAAAGCCGAACAAAGTGCTAGAATTGGATTTTGGGCCACACAAGCCGGTACTGGTTACGTTGTTGGCGGCTTAATTTCCTTTGGGTTTCAGCATTATCACGGAAAGAGCTTTACGTCGTGGCAAATTATGTTTCTTGTTGTTGGTCTAGTTACTGTTGCTTTTGGTATTTTGACCTATTTATATTTGCCTGACAATGTCACAAATGCATGGTTTTTAAATCAAGAGGAGAAAGTTTTGGTGGTGAAACATATCAGAGATAACCAGACAGGTTTAGAAAACAAAAAGTTTAAAAAAGCCCAAGTGAAAGAGCTACTTTTACATGATAAATTGACCTGGCCAATGTTATTCATCACTGCGGCTTCACAAATATCGACCGGCGCAATCGGCACATTTTCAGTTACCATCACGCGAACCTTTGGTTTTGATTCAAAGGAGACTGCATTATTGCAGTTACCTATAGGTGTAATTACCGCCATGATTATCATTATCACAACACAGATGATCGCGCGGTGGGGCCAAATTACTCTCGTCACCACATCAATGTATATTCCTGCGATAATAGGTTCAATCGTAATGTTATGCTTACCGTTGTCCAATAAAATTGGTAATCTTCTAGCGCTTTATTTGATATACAGTGGTTCCTGCACAATCACAAATATTTACATTTGGAACTCTTGCAATACGTCCGGATACTCTAAAAGAATCTTCCGAAATGCAATTACAATTATTGCATACAATGTTGCAGCTATCGTTGCACCACAAATGTTCAGAGCCAATAGCGCTCCAAGATACGTTCCAGCAAAGATTGCGTTATTAGTCACTCAAGCTGTTTGTGTTCCCGTTCAGTTATATATAGGCTATATTTCGAAAAAAGAGAATGAAAAAAGGGATAAGGAACAAGAAGGTCAGTCCGTCGAAAAATATCAGTTTTTGGATCTTACAGATATTGAAAATAGAAACTTCAGATATATATATTAGTAAATATATATGCTTTGCAAATATTGCCTTTGTAGCTTTAGTATTAATCACATGATTCAAAATGTCATTTGAAGTTTAGCTGGAAGTGAAAAATCTTAGACATCTCATCTCATCCCATCACCTCTCTTCTGAAGAATATAATCAAAGATAAGATGTCCAATTCTGACGATTTAGATGGTAATGTGGACTATGATTACGAATCAGAACCTGAGATTCAAATTGAGCGTGAACGAAAAGCAGAGGTTGTACTCAAAAATGTCAAGAACACATCTGAAGAAGAGGAAGAGGACGTTCAGAATAAACTCAAGAGATCAATAGAGGCTGATGATACAAAGTCCATTTCGAAAAGGAAAAAAAAATTAATGAATTCTAAGTTCCACGATAGGAAAAGAGAACAAATTGAATACGATATCGAACAGAAGAAAAGTATTCCAAAATCCTCACCTGAGGCTATAACAGAGTATTTTGCAAAGTCAATCCGGGAGAATAATCCAGATTTAAGTCCATTGGAGCTCAATGAAATGTACCTTAAGAGGACAGATTTTTTATCTACTGAGAAATTTGATCAGGATCGTGATGTACTCAATTTTACAGTTTTTATGACGCAATTTTCAAAAGCACCAAAATGTATCATTCTTTCAATGTCCAACATAAGAGTAGCCGACTTATTCAGAGGCTTAGGTGGTAGCAAGAACTGCTTAAAGCTGTTTGCTAAGAATAAATTCAAAGATGACCTTGCTTCTGTGGAGGAGTGTTTTAATGTACATACAAAAGTGAAATCAAAAGATACACCTCAAGCGGTCAAATATTTCATTGCTACTCCAACAAGAATGGCAAAATTACTGGAGGCAACAGATGTATTCTTCCAAGGCAAAGATAAATTGGATATCATACTAGATGCCAGTTACTTAGATCCAAAAAACAATACCTTGCTCAAATGTGAGAACACTAAGGAATTATGCAAAGTCTTGAGAACTGTTTTGAACAAAAAAAGCTCTGTGAAAGTCTTACTTTATTAAAAAAGGAATAAATCATACAAAATGTAAAGTTTTTTTCTTGATTTGAATAGCATTAGGAAAATGGTTTTCTGATTGATAACTTCCGGACTAACATTGAAGGCTTACGTGACAATTTCGAAGGACTTGTTGAGCTTGATTTTCTTTTACCTTTCAATTGATTAACGGTTTCTGCTGGCTTGTCGTAATCATTCATCATTGACTTTTTGTGCGCTGACTTGTCAGATCTGTTATTTGAAAAATCTTCGTGTAGAGTATCTAGCGATTCTAAATTATTCCAATTTTTAGTGTCATGTAGTATTTTTAATTGTCCCCTACTCTTGTTTAACGCAGGACTTGGCAACAAATACCTTGGCCGAGTATTTCTGAAAATCTGCGAAACAGGTTTCAGGTATATAGATGCAATTGTTCCTATGTTTAACTCTAGCTCTTCGAGGATCACTGGATCAAGTTTTGTGTTTAGTTCAATGACTGGTAGTTCACCATCCAAAATATTTTTTAAGGATTCATTTGACAGCAGGTGGGCCTTATCCGTTTGAGCTAATGATAGTAAGCTCCAATACATGAATGCTCGATTTCTTAAATCCGGATTATTACTGTCTTCTGTACAACTTTTAAGCATTTGCATGCATATTTTTTCAGTCTTGGGATTAGGATCTCTGACAAAAAATTTGACACTTGAGTTCAATATTGAGAATTGCACATCTAATGTTTCTTCCAAAAACTTGGACGAAAAGATCTGGAATATTTGCAAATAATTCGACATGTTGTCAGAATAATTTGTAATGATCCAGATCATTGCATTTTTCGATTCTGGTTCTTGCACAGAGTCCGTGTACTTGACCAGGTCTTTAATACAGGATTTGAATTCACTGGGGTGTTTTCTCAAAATATTCCTGAATACCGATATTATTTCTTGGACCACATATTCAACACCAAATTCCAAAAGATCTAATAGGGCCGTCACACATTCTGAAGCCGAATGATGCTTCAACTTTACTGCAAGATTACCAATGGCTCTAATAGCTTTACGAGACATTTGAATATCAATATCAGTGGCATACTGCTCCAGTTCCTCTAGTATGCGTGGCAACGTCTCCTCATTTGCTAGTAAATAAAGGCATTCTAATTTAGTATCCTTGATGAAAATAGGATCAGTAAATTCAATGAAAAAATATGAAACATCCAAATTCAAAAGAGGTACATCTCTACTCAATAACAGTAAAATAACATTTCGCAGAACAAGAAATTGCAGTTCCGGTGGCTTGTTCAGTAGGGAAATAATTGAGTTGGAAAACCGTTTGATCAGACTTTCATTTACGCTATCCACGTAATTCAAGAGGTATGCGATGAATTTGAAAGCATTTAGCGCAACAAATGTATTTACATGTTGGAGTTGAGGTAAAACAATATCAATCATTTCATAAGCATCCTCATGGGATCCCGGAACAGCTGATATCGTCAAAGCATCTAATACCAATGCCTTGTCCCATTCATTGAGAGTCTGTAAAAGATCTAATGAATTGAAAGCGGTCTCCATGCTGAGTTTGAGCGGCTGCAAATTTGGATTGGATTCATGTATGCTATTTAGTGTGTTTAAGGCAGCAACATGAATAATGGGGTCTACATTTTCACGTTGGATCAACTCCAACAAAAATGGTAAACATTCCACTACTCTATCATGATTTACTTCATCCAATCGCTTCAATGCGTAAATGGCGGTTCTAGTGACATCTGGAGGCACGGATCGACGATTAACGAATGATGGTATGATTCTGGATGCCTCATCAATAAATTCAGCAGACGGTACAGCTACTAACGTCTTCAGAGCCATAATTTGTATTTTTTCATTTCTGTTCTTCAGATCATTTAGGATGAAAGGTAAGGCCTCCACTGTATTTTTAGGGTTAACAATTCCAAACGATCTTACATATTCGTGACAAATTCTTTTGACTTCTAAATCGTCTTCGATTTTCCAAAATTTCAATATTTCAGGAGCCAAATAAGCCATTTCATTGTAATTCCCCAAAGTTAAATTAGCAATTATCTTTTTCAATCCATCCTTCCTTTTGTTAGCACTTACCTTTGATTTCTTAACTTCGAAACTCTGCAATTCTGCCCTTATTTCATTGGCTTTATACCGAGTGAATATTTTATGATCCGACATGGATGAAGAAGTCAACTAGTATGAGACCGTGTAGCTCCTCCTGTGTTCCTGTTCAACTGGGCAGAGCAATTTTATCAGGTGCTGCAACCATTAAGAGGCCACTTTTGGTGATTTTCAAAATCACTCCAATTCGCTAACTTGTTAATTCGCTTCCTAATAGACCCCTATCCAATCATGATGTGTAGCATCACATGATAAGTTGAAAATTATGGAATAACAAGAGCGTTAGACAGCCAATATATATGATGGCTACTTGGAATGAACGGTGCTTGTTATCTAAAATCTCGTAAGCACTTTTAGCATGCATTGATCAAGACGGCTTTATCAGTTTTCATCATCAGAGAAATGCTGTAGCACAGCTGATGCTATTGAAAAGAGTGGGGCCTATTTTGTAGCAGTTGATGCCTTGCATCAAAGGATGCTTGAAGCTCTCAAATGATTAAGTATTGGGTGAACAGCTTGTAGCTTTGAGTTTGCTGTTAGTTGGACTGCAACGTATCGCAAGCCACGTCTTGATTCTTTTTTATCGATAACGTTGATGCAATAGCACTTTTGACTTCAGTCGGTGCTCTAACTCAAAGTTTTAAGAAGTCCATTCTTGCTGGTACACCTAGAGATGACGAGGAGAGAAGGAATCTAAACTCTAGATAACAATAAAGATGCCAGGCGTAAGTGGTTGAATTCATATATATCTCTTAACTCTCAGGGAAAGGGCCAGTGTGCCAAAAAGAATACTACAAGAAACTAACCTGCAAAGGCGTATGAACAAGTTCAAATATACAGAGTGGCCGTTGTTTGAATGCTGCATTATTTTTAGCGATATTCCGGTGATGCTGACTTTTAATCTCTGTTAACAGACTGTTATGAAGATCTGAAAAACTTGTCACAAAACTTCGCAAAAAATTCCCTCTGGAGAAGCTTCCTCCCAGTAAATAAAGTCCTCCTGAATTACTCTCAGGGCCTCAGATTGCATCCATGGGCTTTATTTGCTTGTCACAGAAAGATCTATTGATGGCCTATAACGGAAGGTGTGTCAGATAGAAAGAAAACCGATGTTTAAAATAATACTCCTCAACGGTTCATCAATAGAAGGTTTCAAGAGCTCTGATGAGGTTTTGAAATGATTAATATGTGAAAAGATTTGCTCCAGTTTCGGTAAAGTAGAAATCGAAGCGTTTTATATTCTGTGAGAACCTCTCTTTTTCCTCAATGGTAGATGAACTATGGTTTCAGGAGCGAAGCTTAACCACATGTATTATTTTAATGATTAACCACTTTAGGCTCGCAATTAGGGTTGTTTAATTGACTCATTTTCTGTCCTCTCTATCAAAGTTCAATTGAAAATAATGAATAGCTCGAGTAACTACTGTGTGATAATATGAAACCATCCAGAGCTGGCTCGAACGTTTTCACAACCTTTCAACCTGCAATTCTATACCAGCATAGCTTCACAACTGTAAATGAATTGTTTCTAATTGTTATAAAAAGAGACGTGATTTTGGAGGACTCTATTTTGCGATACGTCTCCTAAAAAATTATTGATCAATATCAACCCTATTGTAGACCACAGTCCATCGAGACAATGTTTTCAACTTCCATTCGTTCAGCAATTTGCCTCTTATGGCTAGCAGGGATTGCATTAGCAAAAACAATCGATTCAATTTCGTTCTCGGGCCTGCAATATTCTCCCTTGACTTCCTATAAGTTCCCTCATCAGGGCTGGACAGCCTCTTTTGATTTCGATATCAGTGAAAATGTTCACCAAGACGATCACTTCACCATGAACTTTCCTTTGATTTATCGTATTAAGTTTGATGGAAATGATCCCAGCACGATTGTATCTTTAAATGATGGCACCAAAGCCTTCGAATGTTACGTTTCCCAGCAGGCTGCTTTTCTGTATAATTCAACAAACTTTAGATGCAATGCAATTACCGATCTTTCCTCATATTCTAGTGTTTCTGGCTCCATAACCTTTTCTTTTAGCTTCAGCAGCGGTGGTTCGATTTATCCATTTGAACTGGAAGATGCTACTCAGTTTCATTCTGGCACAATGAATGTGCCTCTAACCGAAGACCTGTCAGCAGAAATAACATTTGACCGAGGCAGTTTTGATGGGGATATCTACACAATAGGACGCACAACTACTTACGATAGTTTAGAAACTTATTACTTGGGGATGAAATGTCCTAATGGCTACTTACTTGAAGGTTCACAGACTATTAACTACGATCATAATGATGGCAACTATAATTTGGATTGTTCTTCAGTTCAAGGCTACATGGCAGCTAGCTTCAACGATTGGTTATTGCCGCTGGAGCATAAGGATTCCAATGCAGAGGTGTCATGTTCGTCGAATACTCTTGCTGTTAAAGTTCACGAGGCTGATTCTGGAGAAATGTTCTGGATCAACGCCTTACAATCTGTATCTGAGGGCGTGAACACTGTACAACATGACGTCCAGATGCAATACACCTGTTCTGATACTATCCACAATACCATTTACAGTACTCAATTCCATACAATTGTTGAATATGTTATATACCAGGGGAAAGCATACGCAACCGCTTCTGTTACTAGTGAGGCACCAACAATTTCTCCAGGAAGTATATCCGCTACTGCGAGTCAGTCGTCCCTTTTTGAATCCCTCGGCCCGACAAGCTCTTCTAATCCCTCAAAAACGATCTCCACGGTATCTTCATCAATTTCTTCCACTATCACGAGTACAATTTCATCAGTCAGCCCACTTAGCTCTTCTACTCCTGTAGACAGTTTCAGTAACACTACTATTTTTACCACAACGACCACCAGTTGGACGGGAAACTTCACCACTACCTATTCGACATTTACAGGAACAAGTGGAAGTGGAAACGTATTTACGGAAGAGATAGTGTACCATGTCAGGATACCTACTACTTCTTCTTCTGTTTTCACACAATCTACAACTACGAGCACAGTTTTATGTTCCCTGTGTTCCCGCAGCTCGGCATTGAGCTCAACGGCCAGTCCGTCTGACTCTACATCAACCGAGAACCTTTCTGCGCCCAAATCGACCTCAATGTCGTCTGGAACTTCCACAAGCAAAATGGTTTCACTCTATACGCGCTCTCTAAGTACATCCATGGTATATCCATCAAGTTCAAGCTCTAGCCCCTCTTTCGTCATTTCAAGTGTACTGTCATCCAGGAAAAGCTTAACACCAAACTCTACCTTAACAAAACTCACATCAACGTTCACTACGTCTTCAACTGGTTCCACTTCAACATTTAACTCCTTAGTCATAAGTTCAATCCCGGCGTCATCTCCAGGATTTCCAGTAGTGTCCACGCCATCCAATTCCGTGCTAAATTCGACATCAATTGGATTGCCATCTATTTTGACATCTTTCTCAGCTACTGTTTCAACTTCATCGGCTTCCACGTCAAACTTGCTTTCGTCGGAGTCTGAATATTCCCCCTTCGCCTCAACATCATCCAGTTCGACATATATGCATACTTCGGATACAGAAAGTGTATTTAGCGATACACAGGCATCATTCGTCATGAGTACATCGACAGCAGTTGCAACAGTCTCAAATTCAACTGTTGAGACAACCACCTTGCATGGAAACTCGTACAGCTTGTCTCAATCAGAGTCAATTGATCGTACCTTTACCGAAATTTCCTCGAGCATTTTAGCCTATACAGAGCAAAGCAGCACAACAATAGCAGGCTTTACAGCAACTTACGGGGTTTTCAGCATTACCAACTCTTTATCCTCGGTAATTACGGATTCCACTGGGAGAGTTGGCTCTGTGAGCCGAGCACCATTGTCAAGTGGAACTGCACTCTCAATATCTCAATTCCTAATCGGCATTGAGACAGGAAAATTCGTCACAACATCCACGAATTTAACAAATGCTGAGTCAATGAAACCTCTTCCTAGCTACACTGAAATCATTACGATCACAGGTCAACTGAGCTCATCGATGAGTACCACAAATACAATTGTAACAGGTTCACCCATGTCCCCTACAACGGTCCCGGTCACCGAGAACACAAGGTTGACAGAGGCTTCAAGTCCTTTGGTAAGCATGGAAGAATTGAAAAGCTCCTCTTCTCCAACACTGGGAACATCCGAAGGATGGTTCTCACACATTTCTTCCGTGACTGCCTCTGCATCTTCGCTTACAAGTCACTCCTCCTTATCGACGACTCACAGTAACAGTCCATCCGCAATCACAAACGGGATAACGGACAGCTTAGCGACTGCTGTCACAGTAACTGAGACTACAAATAGTATCAGGCCATTTTCTTTGGCGCACATCCCGGTGAGCTCGCAAGGCCCTTCCCCTATTTACCAAGGTGGTGCCTCCGTTCAAACTGCAGGAAAATTATTTGTTCTTGTCTATAGCTTTTGCAGCATTTTCAGCTATCTCCTAGTTTAGTGAAATGCATTACTCCACCATTGCGGAATAGATTTCATTTAGTTTAATTGTACTAATAGTTTAGTTTAAAATTCTGTCCAAAGGATGTTTCGTGATCATCGGCCGGCGCTTTAATTGAATATTTCCCACTTGAAAAGTTCTGAAAAAAAATGGAAGGAGCGTTGATATGTACAGAATTATAAATCAACAAAAGAGAAACGTTGCCGTCAAACTATGTCTATCAATAGGCGATTTCTCAGCCAGAGTTTAAGAATATTGCATTCCAAGAGGCCTAACTTGTCTGAAGTTTATGTCGACTTGTTCGAACAACAATGCTTCAAATCATTGCGGAGTCAGTTACCCCAGCATCTTGATGATTTGGAGCCACATCAGTTGTCTCAATCATTGAATGAAATTATTTCGAAAAGTGGCATGTCGAAGAAAGAGGCATCTCTTATTCACAATTCACTTATCCAGAAATTGAGCAAATTCGAATACGGTATAAGCACTCTTCACTCCAAAGAGCTTCAGAAGATTGGTGAGTCACCTAATTATAATTCAATCAAAGAGATCATCAGAAATAACCCTGGTAGAGTTTTAGACTCTTGGGAGCTTTTGTTCAAGTATGCCCCAAAACTTTCAGATGAGCTTCTAGCTACGGCCTTAGAAAGTATCGTTTCGCTTAACGCAGTAGACAAGAGTGAAAAGCGAGACTTTTCTACTCTAGCGGCGGCCCAGTGCATAATCTTATTAGATAATATATCCCAGAAGGAAGTGGTTAAACCAGAATTGATCGAGAAATTACTCATTTATGCACTAGACAACGACCTTTCCTATGTCTTACCATCAATTTTATCTTTTGGTCTTTCATCCCTAAAAGTTTTCGAAAGCAGATATGAAAATGTCACACCACTTCAGATTTTTCTGTTGAATAAATTCTGTCCATTTGATCTTTTGAAGCAGAGTAAAAGCCTTCTTTACAAAACTATTGACATTTTAGGACGGAAAGCCACGATAGAGGGAAACGAGAACGAGTTGCTACACGCAGAAATATTGATTCAGGACGTCAGCCGGTTAAAATTGGGAATTCCCTCCAGTTGGAGAGTCCCTGATGTGGTAGCAAGACCGCAAGATAGCTCCCTGGCATTTTTGAAGCTCTTTGATCAAATACATACTGACAAACAGGACAGAAATGATTTTACTGTAGCTCAAAAGTTGATGAGAATATTTGGCACCTATAGAGATAATACCAAGATAAGTCTTGAGCTGTATCATTCTTACTTAACAAGTTATCCCGGCTTTTCTCATGAACTTATGTTCGAGACGTGCTTGGCTCTTGCATTTCAAAGTTATAGAACCTCAAATCAGACTCTACTGAGGTACTCGGAGGCTTTTATACCGCCAGATGCACATCCAAGTATGTTGGCAAATATATACTGTGCTCTAATATTGGCCAACTCCAAGTTCACTGTCGATGAGTCTCTTGAAATCTACAACAATTGCATTGATCAATTCAGTAATGAGAATGACCCGAAGACCAGCATATCACCACAAGGTATGATAACAGAATCTCTCATTCTTGCCTATTTGTCGAAAGCAGAGATACAATTCGCCCGTGTTGTCTTCGAAGGTGCTGTCAGAGAGGGTGTCATCAAAGGCCCAACAGCTATTAGGAGAGTCAAGAAGCTGTTGTCATTATACGGTGATGCTATAGAGAAAGATGAATTACTGAACAACATGGAACAGAAAGTTTTGAGCACTTTGCAAACCATGTAGTTAGAAACATACAAATTTCCGAAAGATGCATTCTTGATAAAATGATAATCATTTATCTATGAAAGTATTATGAGTAAAAAAACCATTTTTGAAATCAATAACACTTGTAAGTAAAAGTCAATGTGATTAATCAATACTTCACGGAAGAGAGAAAAATCTTAGATTAGTAACTGACCATATGTCTCATACAGCTACAGTTTTTCCTTTTCTCTCATTTTAACTCTAAATGTACCAGTAGAAAAATCTGTAGCAGTTCGTAGTCCATTCTTGCGCAATTTTATCCTTGCATCAGAAGTAAACTTACCTAACGACGAATTCCTTTTAGCTATTGATTGTGGCTCATTAATTGCCTTCAAAGTGCCGTATTTACATCGCACTCGATTGAAGGCCACCAACTGTCTTTTCACCTCACTGGTAGTTTTGCTTGTAAAATCCTTGCTGTTCATAGGATCACGCATACGTCTTCGATTCTGACGTTTGTACGATATTTTTGTGGTTTTACTTACGGAATCTTCCTTCAAAATGCATCCTGATGACGATGACGACGATGAAGTAGATGATGATGAGAGACTTCTTGCAGTGTCACTATTGTTCATTGAGTTTTTTGATGCGAATGTCGATGATCGAAGGTTATCAGAAATGAATATTGGTACAAGTGAACCATTCGAAGAAGAAGGGATAAATGTTATTCTCCTATTGTTGTCGGATGCACCAACAAAACTTCTATTTGAAGTCAAATTAGTATTTTGATATTTGGGATCAATCTTGATTCTCAGGGGGATATTATTTGCATTTTTAGTCAGTAACAGCTTATCGTCAACTCCCTGTAAGGAGTGGCCTGCTTCTTTCCCAAACTTATTGCTGAAAGCGTACGATAAAGACTGATGCTCATTTGATTGAATGCGTTCACCAATGCAATTTGGATGGACATTATGGAATATAATCGGAGACTCAGTCTTTTGTGCGCTGCAGAATAAACGGTCATCTACCTTTGCACTTTTACCGATTCCAGTTTCCATTCTAAAGCAAGTATATGAGGGCGCTGGCTTAGTACTCTTTGATGTGCTGGGATCTACTTTGATCAACTTCATCATTTTGATTGTCATGCGTATATACGAAGAGCAGTAAAATCAAAAATCGATTCAGACTTACTTTTAACTTTGATATTAGTCTTGAGAGGCTTGCTTTTTTGTTTGTCCGAAGCGATGAGATTCCTTCGCATGAAAATTTTAGATTTCAATATATCTCACCTCATCACATCACATCAACACTTTAATGAGACTAGATTTCTTAGTTTTTGCTTTCGGTTGTGTCGTGAACCAGTAGTAGTCCCAAATGTCGAGGAGAAAGAGGTCTCAGGAAGCTGCCAGAGAGCGCGCTGCAAAGCGTATTAAAGAGCAGGATGCATTATTGGATAATCATCTGTTTCAAAATGCAATGGATATTCCAGAGGATAATACAACTGAATATTATGAAGAGAATCCTCAAAATCCTCAAAATCCAATTGATAAGCTATGGGATGATGAGGAACAGGACTACGAGATGAAACCACGAAAACTACAAGGATATGAAGAAGATGTTGTTGAAGGTCTTCCAATAAAAATAAATGGTAAAGTGGAAAGAAAAATGCTAAAGAAGAACTCCCCCAAGAATGAAGAGGATAATATGGAGTCCGATGAAGCATCTGATGATGCGACCTCTGATAATAGCGGTTCAGATATAGATGGTGGAGATGAACCTAATGAGGAAGTAGACACCGAAGAAAAGATAGTCCAGTTGAAGGAAGAAATCGCAGAGTTGGTGGAGAATATTATGGAAGAACCTGAAGAAAACGTTTCGTCATTGTCGCGTCTTTGCAGAATGTCGGAATCAAGAAATCCAAATACTTGCAAGTTTTCGATGTTGGCGTTAGTCCCGGTTTTCAAGAGTATCATACCTGGGTACAGAATAAGGCCACTGACGGAAACAGAGAAACGAGAAAGAGTTTCTAGAGATGTTGCAAAACTTAGAAACTTTGAACAGACACTTGTTTCATGTTATAAGAACTATATCGAGAATTTGAAAAAGCTGTCAAAAGTCCCAAATAGTGAGGTTAAAGTCAAAGTTTCTTTGGGTATCCTTGCCACTCAAGCAGCTAATGAGCTAGCATCGAATGGAGCACATTTCAACTTCAGAAAGGAGGTATTTTCAATATTAATTCGCCGCGTCAGTAAGCCAAATTTGTCCGCTGACCCTATTGCCGCAAAGACAATCAAAACTCTGGAGTTATTACTAAGCGAAGACGATGATGGTTTGATTTCATTTGATATTGTTCAAATTCTTTGTAAAACAGTAAAGCTGAGGAAATATAATGTTGAAGAGTCCGTTCTTAACATATTACTTTCTCTAGATATTCTACAAGATTATGATCCTAACACGAAGGCAGAAAAGGAGGCTTCTCAAGTTAAATTGAAGAAGAAAGATAGGGTACACTTATCAAAGAAGCAGAAGAAAGCAAGAAAAGAAATGAAACAAATCGAGGAAGAAATGGAAAAAGCAGAACAGGCAGTTACGGCTGAAGAAAGAGAAAAGAATCAAGGAGAAATTTTGAAATTGGTCCTTTCCTTATACTTGAATACCCTGAAGTTTGAAATTTCGTCACTTGTGGCCCCCGTCTTGGAGGGTCTCGTTAAGTTTGGGAACATGGCCAATTTCGAACTTCTGGGCGATTTCCTAGAAGTTATGAAAGAGCTTCTTCTAGATGCAAAAAAGGATGCTTTATCACCCTCAGAAATCAGAAAAACAGTTCTCCTTATCGTCGGTGCTTTCTCCATCGTATCGAATCAAAATCAAATGAAAGTTCACATAGATCTTTCGGTGTTTGTTGACGGCCTGTATGCTTTGCTACCATACATATCATTGGATGCCGACATAGAACTCTCTCATAAGTCTTTACGCTTGGCTGATCCACTCAACAATGAAATTTTAAAGCCTTTGGTGAATCATTCAACTACGGCTGAACTACTTCTGAAAGCTCTTGATCACATATTTTTTAGATCAAGATCTGGTACAAAACTGAGAGCACTTGCTTTTACAAAAAGAATATATACATGTGTTGCACAAACGCCAGAAAAAACCTCAATCGCTCTCCTGAAATTTTTGGAAAAACTGATTAATAGGTATCCGGAAGTTGGAGCATTATATTCGACTGACGATAGGGTTGGAAATGGAAATTTCAACATGGAGGCTGATAATGTCTTCAGAAGCAATGCAGAAGGAGCGATTCTATGGGAAAACAACATTTTGGTTCATCATTATTGTCCAGTAGTAGCTCAAGGCTTACGTTCTTTAGCAAATCGTTCTAAGGAGTTCGCGAAGTAGCTTGAGTTTTCGTAGTATGGAATGCAGACTGCCTTTATCATCATTTGTACATATAGAATTTCTTTAAAGTTTTACACTATAAAATCTACATCTTACTAGAGTTACAGCGTTTCGAATCTTACTGTGACATAAAATTTTCTGCAATCCTTTGATGTCAGAATGACCTACAATTTAATTTGATGACCATGGTTATTAAGTGAAGTCGAAGAGCTCTTGATATTGCCCCTAACATCGCTCTTACCTCCCTTTTTATCTATGACAGTAACATTTTTCGCTCTGGAAAGTGTCTCGATGGCGGATTCCTTTTTACTTTGCTTATTAGGCTTGCTTTGATGGTCTTTGATAGCTTTCGACCTCTTTCTTTTAATTGCTCTGCGTAACCTGCTTTTATTTTCTCTGCTCATTTCATCCTTCGCCATGGTAGTTCCATCCTTGAGTCTGATTTCATTCGAATTATCAGATTTCCCAACAGAATATATTTCTTGAGGAGCTAGGGCTGAAGCTGACGACATACTTAATGGTTGAGCATCCTCCATTGTAATAGCATCGGTCTCTACCCTAACCTCTAGTGATTTCTGTGGAGGTTTGGGGATAAAATGTGCTGATGACAATGCATCTAATTTATAGTTAAGATTTGTGAAAAGTTCCGATATTTCATCATGAGATTTTTTGAGCTCTTCGGTGATGGTAGCATCCTGTGATACATGTTTGTAATCATCTTCGTAGATATCCGCGAGAGATTTAGACGACTTTTGATCACTTAGCTCAAATTGAGGTTTCCTTGAACGGGCAGTTAAGTCAACCAGCACTCTTCTTTGGAGATCATCAAAATTTTCGTCTTTAATTCTTCGTCTGATCATGTCTTCTAAAGATTCTGTGACTTCAGCTGTGATCACAGGTACTGGCTTTGCTGTCCTGTCAAATTCAATCTCCTCAGTCAACAACGCATCCTCCGGGCGATCCTGCGCTTTAACCTCACCTTTCAAGGCCCACTTTTTCTCTGCAACAGCTTCCTTTTCCAATTCTTCAATCTGCATTTGGATTCTTGATTGCTGCTTTTGATGGGAAGAATGCTTTTCTTCATACTCTTTACTGTTGTCTTCTTCGTCTGATACGTCTTCATCTTCTGCAAATAAATCTAATTTGGCAAATTTTAGAGCACTTTGATAATCAGCATTTGTCAAATCTTCTTGCATCTCTTCACTGCCCCTTTGGCTTTTGGTGCTGACATTTTTTGATGCTGGTTTATCAAAAAAATCTTCATAGTAAATAGCTTCCTCATCTTCATCTGATGGCACATCTTCAAAATAATCAATAGATTCATCGGTACCATCAGTCGAACCGCTATTTTCTTCAGCCTCCAAAGTCTGTCTATTGAACTCATTGAAATTGAAGAAATCGTCATTCAGCCCATATTTATCCGTCTTGGCCTCTGGCTCCTTTTCGCCAACTGCTTCCTGACCTGATTCCATAGCGGCGCCTTCCTTTAGATCCTGAGAAAGTCTAAAAGTATGCTTACCTTCGTCCTCATATGGTTCCTGCTGTTCAAACTGCAATTTATCTGCTACTGCTTCCTCAGAGGTAACTTCGTTTTCTTCTTGTAATTCTTCTTTCTGCTCTTCCCCTGAGCTTTCAAGTATTTCTGAAGATCGATCACTTTCATATGCATCTTCACTTCTCGAATTCGTGGATTCGTACCCTTCTCTCCCTTCTAACACCTCTTTTAGCTCCTCGTCTTCATCGCTACTGGTGGAATCTATCACATTTCTGAGGTCATCTATTTTCTCCAACAGATCGGCTTCCACATCGTCTAGGACCATTTTCGTTTGCCACCATACTTGTCTGGCATCTAGGCCAGTAATAGTAATTTCTTCGAAATCAGTCTTCTTTGTTGGTTCACTCTTTTTGTAAAGATTGATAACTTCATCAACATGAGATTTGACTGATTGTAAAGCTTCAAACGAGTCCAAGGAAATCACATCTGCCGGGCTTGCTTGTAAAGTTTTGAAAAAATTAGACATGACTTTGGCAAATAGGATATCTGCTGGTATGATTAGCCGCCAGATTGTGATCCTGTTGGGCTACAGTGGAGCATCTCATCGCTTTTTCAAATTTTCGTTTTTTTCACTTTTCAAAACTTTATATAGCAGGCGTAAGTAAAGATTGTAATTGAAAACGACGGATAAGGATGCATAACTGCTACTTCTATACAGTTTTTACGAAATGATTGCAGCTCCTACACCCAAGATGGCTAAAGCAGCACTTACGCCAATGGTGACATGACATAATACTTTTTCCCAGGGTCTGATGGTTGCTTTGCATATTCTAATGTAAAACATGCAAGGCAGAATCAAACAAATGGCAAAACATAGGCCAGCCCCGAGGAAAGCAATTAGCTTATCGAATTTTGGAAATAGGATCGCAATGAGGACAAAAAGGGCGTTGATGAATATGCGGTTGAATATAACCAGAAACTTTTTTGCAAAGGGCTTATCGGGTTTATTCTGCATGCCCTGGACTCCCGTAATAATATCCAAGACAGAGATGATGGGTCTAGCATTTAAGGGAGTCTTGGCAATTGGAATGATAGACATTAATACGGAGAGCAAAACGTATACGAATTGAGGGTAGCCTTCAGTCAACAGAATGTTTCGAGTAATTTCATCAAAGACCGTGCCCCCAAACATTAGAAAACCTACTATCGCTGTACCAATATCTACAAATGTAGTTATCTTGTAGGTCTGCTTCAAGCAGTCTTTGAATTTTTCTGGATGTCTCATATCACTTTTCAAATTTGGAAAAACTGCATGGCCACCCCAGCAAGCACTTAATAGACCGATCGAGAGACAGAAATCTTTTAGATTTGAGGGCCAAAGATGAGTTGGCATGGGTTCAATCAATGAGCCGGGAGCACTTTTCTTCCAAATGCCACAGAAAGTCACCAGTAATACAGTTCCAACAGTTGACATAATACCTAAAAAAGAAATGTTAGACAGTATGCTCAGCGGGATGAATACAGGAGGAGTGACTGCAAAAAAGCCGATTATTTTGTAAAAATTCGAAGAGTATTTCGGAAATAAAGCGTTCAATGAATCGCCAAACAGTATAATCAATGAAACACCACAACCCAACAAGTCTAACGTAAATAGGCACGATATTAATGCTCTACCTTTACTTCCAAACGCTGCGTAACCCAGATCTGCATATGATATCATCGTGGGATCAGTATCTAAGCATCTTGAAAGTAATTCAGCGCTACAAAAAGTCCCTAAAGCTAGGAGAACTAGTAAAAAAGTTCCCGGTATCCATCCGGCATGTTTCAAACCCAGCGGTAACGCGAACAAACCAATTCCGATTAAGACATTAATGGAATTGAAAATTGTCTGAGGACCCGTAGATTGACCTGCAAGGATAGTGACAACCTCACCGTCTCCTCTGTTCACTCTTTTAACCATTATAGACTCGACATCGCCTACTTGACCGCCTCCTACGTTACTTCCTATTCCCCCGATCGAATCTGAAATCGAAAATGCAGGACGATATAAAGAGCTGTTATCATGTTGATGTAAAAAACCTGTCGATCCATAATCTTCTGTCTCTCTTGTACCAGACTGCCTAATACTGTTATCAAAATTCGTAATTGATGGGCGCACAGATATATTTCCTGCTTTGCTGATAGCAACTGACAATCTCCTACCATCATGCGACGGTGCCATTGTTTCGGGATCATACAGTTCATCATTTGAATCCTCAAAGTAATTCCTTTCCACATCTGGTCGAACATCAATATGCCTGAACGAATTGGCCCTGCGAAGAGATGTGGCGAACCTGCTCAACGAGTTAACACCTCGAAACGAGCCAATGGGTTGATCCAATATGGATTGTCTTCTTGTATGAAACGTGCCAAAACTACCCGGCTGGTCAATTTCTTCCCCATAATCCGAATTTCGATGGATAGGTATCGAAACGTATGTTACATGCGGATGAGACGAAGTCATGCCGTCATTGTTGCCATTACTGCTGCTACCATTTAATGGTCTTTGTTCTGAGCTTTGTGCCATGAAATCCCTATATTGAAGGATCTTTTGGTGTCAGAAGCAAACCTGAAGTGTGTATACAGATCGTGTAATAGAGTATATCTCAAAAAATTACTAGAATGTTTGTAGCTTTTGAGAGACCCTCCTTTTTTATCGTTATCAGTTCAGTATAATTTTTTTTTATCTTTTTATGTTTTGTCGAGGGCTACAAAAATTTACAACACTTTTTTCACAGTAAAATAATTCCCGGTAAGCGAAATACTACCTTGATACCGCTAGATTCGAAAGTTATTACATAATCGGAATATATTTAGCCGGTGAGTACACTATCAGTTAACCATATCTGGTCTTGGCTTCTTGAATTTCTTGAGTGAAAGCTCATAGGCTGATCGAGTAATTTAGCACTAATCAATCGTAAAAGGAATCACCATCTGGTCGTTCCAAATGATGCATGTAACAATTGGCAACGTTTGATAGTTGGAAACATTTAAGAAAGCAATCTTAGCTGCTATATATACTATGACTGTAAAACAGAATGATGAAGTATCTTTCATATTTATGCCGTTGTAAGTCCATTTTTAGGGCGTGATAATGATTTTTGGTTTATACAATGGTCTCTGGAACCAATCGGCGATGTTTTTGAGCAGCCTTCTACTTTGGGGGATACTAGCTCATGGTGGCAGTGATTTCCCCTTTACAACCGTTGTCGATATATTATCTGAAAATGTGGAATTCTCAACATTCTTAAGGATTTTACAAAGACAAGGATGTGTACCGATTTTGAACGAGCTCCAGAATTATACCTTATTGGCGCCGGTGAATTCAGCTTTTATAAATATGGGTACCAATGAGTCTTCTACACCTTTCGTATTAGACAACTTCATATTAAGGAACAATGTTCTATCAACTTCCCTGATTGATGACGGAATAACAGTGATTGACTGTGATGTTCGCTTTCCCTTAGTGTTGCAAAAATCAGTTTCAAGCGGCAGTACCCTGATCAAGATTAATGAAGCAACGATTGTGGATCCCGATTTAGCGCCAAGTTTTCAAAGTGCCACCGTACATGGAATATCAGATTTAATTAATGACCCACCTTTACTCATCGATTTTTTGCAAGATCTAGAAGGACAAACTGGGGAATTTAGTTTATTCGAGAAATTTGTTGAGAGCCTTACATCTGATAATATAATTACCGATATGGAATTCTATAACAACACTATATTAATTCCATCAAATATTAACTTTCATCGATACTTCAATCAGCTTGAAATTAATTATATTCTCGATAATTTCAGCAAACTGGATTCTGTAACCGGTAATATCAGAAAAGCATGGGAAAAAAATAGATTAAATTTTTTCAGGAATCTCATTTTAAGGGGTGTACATGGCGGTGTTCATAGTCAACCTGAATCTACAGAAAATTTGAATAACGACAAAATCTCATTTGAGAGTAATGATTTTGGTTCATCAATATCGGTAAACGATTCCGAATTATCAATTGATTCGAACATTGTCTTCGATAGGGGAATTATCCATTCTTTCAATGATATTCCTTTTTTGTCAAAAGCAACTCACTTCAATGCTGAAACGTACCTACATGGTATGAATAGCTCGGATTTTGTCCAGGAACTTTACTTTAGAAATTTACAAAAAATGCTGGAAGATGAAAGTCTGGATGTACCACTGACAATATTCGTACCTGAAACGTCGTTGAATGAAAAATTTGGGTACACCAAGTCGAATCTTCTATACCATTTTATAGAGAATCAATTATGGCTAGAGGAGGAGTTTTTGGGCATTAAATCGTCTACCAAAATGTTCGAATCAGCATTTTGTTCATCTAATAAGAGGCTAGGTGGGAATTGTCAACGGTTAAGAATAAAAAAGAATTTGAACGGTTACATAATCAATGACAAATACAAGATTTTACACAACAAACCTTTTGAAATCGGAAAAACGTTGATATATACGATTTCAGAAGTATTACAGCTGCCAGGGGATTTTGTTCCGTCATTAAACCCATTCTATCACTGTTCCAAATCGTTAGAACTTCTAAGGAAGATAAATTTATTGGACTTACCACCAAATCAAGAAGGCTACACAATTCTTTTACCATGCTTTGAATCATGGAGCACTAATGGCTTAGATTTAGAATACCTGCGGCGTAATTTAACAGCAATCGAGTTGATGATGAAAAATATGATACTTGAAGGTTTGATTTATACAGATTCAGAAGATATTAACCTGAATACAAAGAATATGTTTGATCAAGAGATATCAATTTCTGTGAGGACTGAAAGCAGTGCTGATTCTGAAAAAGTTTTTCTGAATTTAAGTTCAGTTAGAGAGAGTATTGAAACAGAATTAAATATGGACGTTTTCTTCAATCAAGGTGTTATACATCCTATTTCAAAATCATATTTTCCGAACGATCTAAGCATTACACTTGGTGATCTAATCGAAACAACGGGAACGACGGCATTCATAGACTTCTTAAACTTTTTTGATGATTTCAATGCCGTATTAAGCAATAATGATTCATATTCATTATTGGTTCCCACGAAAAACTCACTACGAATTGATGGAATAGACAAAAATTTCACAAGTCTGCATCAATGGTTAGAGCTTCATGTAATTCCGGGAAATGCAACGAGTGATTTGCTAGAATGTGGAAATCAAATCAACACCACCTCAGGAGAACCTCTGACATGTCGGGAAAGTTCGCCTGGTAACTACCTTCTGAAATTGAAGAACGGGAATGATAATGAGGTACGGATCCTCAAAAAGGGTTGTACCTCATTCGATATGAATTCATGTGTTTTTTTGATTGATAGGCCCATATCTTTACAGTGGTTAAGCCCAAATAAATATCACCTGAAGTTGCCAGGCGTCGCGATCGGAATTGGGATTGTGCTGGGAGCCATATCTGTCCTTGCACTTCTGTTTTGCATTCTTGTAGTATTTGTAGGAAGGAACCATGGTACGAAAGTGGGTGAACAGCCAACAGATACCGAAGATAACGCCGCCGCAAGACCCTTGCTCAGCGCTAACAACGCGGAACCTAACTCATTAGCTGGCTCTAACGATTATCAAAGAAGACGTTTCGAGAGTGCCTATTCTTCCAATTCAAGTAGAAAACCCATCGATGTCTCAACTGTGAGAACTTCTGTAAACCCTGTATAGACTAATTTGGTTACGTAGTAATGTAATATAAAAACCTTATACTATTGGTGAACGTATTAAAAAGAGGTGCATGTGATTTTAAAATACTTATTTTTCATAAAACCTATTTTCAGAAATATTATTTCATAAAAAGCATATATTATAGTTTTTTAAAAATAAATACACAACGTACATAAATATAATTTGAAATATAGGTTAAAAGTATATAAAAGTATGCTTGTTCCGAACAAATTAAATATGTTTAAAGCTAGGAATCTAAATAGGTATGCGACCCTAAATACATTTTTGAACTTGAATTATTCAAGTTCCAATCAGTAGGTTTGCAAGCCAGAAAAGTGAATATGTATAGAACTTGTTCAAGTATGTAGGTAATTAGAAATTCTATTCAATCTAGATTGTGAAAAGAGTATTTTTCTAATACAATTTAATGCTCACTTTTTATGAATATTTACAGGATGCCTCCAATAATATTTGATGCTTTCTTGTAAGTGTCAAGAAGCTTGACACACTTTTCACGATCTTGCGCCAATGTCTGATCCTCTTGTAACAAAATTTCAAACATTGATTCTTTATACAGCTTTGTAACGAGTCTGTTTTGCAGTGTCTCCTTAGAAAAGTTTACTAGGAGGCACATAGCAGCTTTAGGAACCTGATCTTGTATCATTTCCCGGACAATGTTGAAGTACGAAACTATCAATCTACGGATTAGCTCACATTCTAACTGCTCCCTTTCTGTAAGCGCAGGTGCCATCTCTTCATCGTTATCAATGTGGTCCTGTTTGGCATCATTGCTGATCTGCAAATTATTCATGTCAAGGTGTGTCTGGCCATTAATGTCTTTATTGAGTCTAGTAATGCCATTAATCCTACCATGCAGCGGACCATTTTCCGGGTGCTCAATGTTGTCTTTCCCGAAAAAATATTTCAAAAAAGAATCCTTAGATTTGGCGTCGGCTTCATCCATTCTATCTTCAGGCTCACTTTCAAGAGAACGATTCGATTCAAGCTTTGGTGAATTTGAAGGAGACTGTGAGGCTCTGCTTGAAGTTTCTTTCATAGAACCAACATCTGGTGAAGAGCTTTTGATACTACTTTTTTTGTTAAAAGCAACCATACTATTATTACTCTTACGTTTTGCTATTATATCCGACATAGCTTCCGTAGCACTCAGAAAGTTTGGGTGGTTCGTATTGATGTAAGATCTATGGATTTCAATCAAACTTTCGACATATGAGCGCGTAGGACCCAAACGTTCCCTTAATAATTCACTTACCACCTCAATAAGCTTGCTTTGTAATTTCGGGTATCTCGATAATTCTGGGGTACCACAGTTATGACAAATTTTCATCAACTCCTCATATACTAGTTCGATGCACCGTTGAGATGGATCCAACAAAAGCTTAATCTGTGGTTTAACCAGTAAGTCAAACGCAAGTTCTGGGACGAAAAGTGAGGGTCTTGGCCCAGTAGAATTCCTTACGGCAGTTCTTATATCTGACATGCTCAGGTTTGCGGTAGGACTTATAGATTTCAAAGAATTACCAAATATGGTGTTGTAAATGTAATATATCCTTGCTCCACCGCATAGTTCTTTTGTACTTATATCAGAAGAAGTACCGTCGATAGAAGAAATGAAGTTTGTTGCAAATTTATTCATCAGTTGAAGCACAAGGCCTGCTCTATTTTCACTCGTAATTATTCCCATACCGCCAAAGGCTTCCAATTCTTGTTCCGTTTGACCAATCAAAGTATTCAAGCGAGCCTTAATATCCGGAAGCTTATCTCTGATGTGACTCATAAGAGTTTGGTTTAAAAGCTTTGCTAAGTAACGAGTGCCACACCTGGTCGCAATAGTTCTGTACACAGGGTGCCTATTAAAGTACTCTTCTTCATTATCAAGGGCTTCTTCAACAGTTTTGTTCAACTGAATATCTTGCTGAGAACGATTTACCACACCAACGAAGCCAAGTTTCAACGGGTAAGTTTTACCTGATAATATGTCCAAAGCGTTTGTTCCAGAGTCCATTAAATCCAATTTAGTTATGACACCTATACTCCTCTTACCGTGGGGATCAACTTCTCTCGCAAGTTTTAGTGATTCAGAGTTCACCAAATCTACATTTGCAGGTGACACAGCAAGGATAATACAACTTGGGGTGGCGACATACTCTAAAATCAAATTCTTGATTTGTTTCTCAATGTCAGGGGGTTGTTCACCTATTGGAACTTTCGTGATACCAGGTAAATCCACTAACGTTAAGTTCAAAACCTTCGGAGAATAAACCTTCAAATTAATAGGAATCTTACTGATGCCCTTGTTTTTTCCCGCTATTCTTGCCGTTTCATTTTCAATTTCTTTTCGAATATCACTAAAATCATAAAATCGACGTCCTGGTAAATGTAAAAACTCACCCCACTCTTCGTCGTTTGGTTTTTGGTATTCAGGAGCTCCTTTCCTTAAATGCTCCTCCAAAGTCATTTCCTCAGTACTCACCTTCTCTCTTAAAGAGTGGGAATTTTCATTTGCTACTGAATCACTAGATGAGGAAGGGCTTTTGATCAGAGGAGAATCATGCGGGATGTTGTTCAATTGCAAAACCAATGGTCTTCGAGTGACGATACCTGTCCCTCTTGGCAAAAAATCTTTTCCCACCAAGGTCTCTAATATCGATGACTTCCCAGAAGATTGAGAGCCAACCACAGCTAAAATCGGTAAATCAAAAGTGTCAATTCCTGCGTCATACATAACATCTTGCAGTTTGTTGACTGTTGGGATCAAATCTTCTAAACTAGCCATTTTAAGCAAGTCGGAGATTTATGCGATTGACTCTTTTTAGATCTAAATAACGTACCCTTAGTGTTGACACTGATTTGAGTCAGTCAAAAGTATAGGCTCCTTAAAGCGAACAGACAAAGTTACAATCACTTGCGCAATGCTTCTTCTTTTTCGTGATCTGCTACAGAACTTGTAGAGCAATACCGAAACGTTTCACGAGACCAATCGGGACCGAACCAAATTTTTCAGCCAAATGAAATCGAGGAATAACAAAAAGTTAATGTGTACGAACGTTTTGATTTCGGACTAGGCCACTCACTATACAAATGCATGGAACTTTATAGACATTTTACATATTTGCGAGAGTTTTATTTCTTTGGTTTTTTGCGAACAGATAATGTATTAATTATATCCTGCCTTCTCTTCTCAATTGACTCTTTTTTAATCCATCGATATTTCGCCACACCCTCGACTTTGATTAGCCTTCGTCCAAATCTGTCTCCTAGAAAATATTTTACGTTAAGGTAGGCCTCAAAAGCGCCTTCTATCGTATCGTATGCTTCTCCAGTGATGTAGTTCTTAATGCTGTTGAATTGCTTCTTTGAGGATGTTAAAAACACATCGTGCTTATTATTAGGTACATAGATTGGTTCCTCAGCTTGATGTCCTTGTATACCTATCACGGACACGGTAACGCTGAGTCGAAACTCCTGACGTTCCTGAAGCTCAGCCCAGTATGCTTTTAGATACATTGAAAGGATCCTCCCTTCATCTGCAAGTTGATGCAAAAAACGCGATTTGGGATCGTCAGGAAATAGCGGTATTCTAAAAGCTGCCAGATCGTGCTTTTCGTTTGACTTTTTGGTAAACAAATCACCAGCCTCCCAGCCATTGTGTTTCAAACCTCTGAGATAGCGATTGACCACTGTCTCATCTTCCCCAGGTATGCGAAGATTGGCTGTTGTATTCTGGTCGAAGCATTCCACTATCAATTCGTCAAGTATATCTAGCCACCATTTCAGTAAGCTTGCTCCATCCAATTGATGTTTCTTTGGGTTTTTTGATGATTCGGCGAAAAGATATTGCGGCGATGGCTTGGTGAAGAGGCATATTTTGGTGATAATGTTCGGCTGACACTGAAAGCTGTGATAGATTCCTACATTCAAATTTATACTGGACATAAGGCTAACATCGCCTTGCCTTTTGGCAAGTAGTCGTAACGCATCTGTAGGTTTTGTTTTCTTTGTGATAAGATGTTTATCAAATTTATGATACTCTCTATGCCTTGGTATTACCTTCTGTAAATAGTAATTTGGATTAATGGATAAGACGTATCTGAGCAATTGTTGGGTGATCTTTTTGAAGCTAACTTCGCAGTCGCAGTAGCCGTTTGTATCTGCTTTGGAAACAAACACGATTCTTTCTGCAATGGTATCCTGCACTTCTGGAGTTAATGTAATATATACATAAATTTCCAGCGCATATATTGCCTTTTCCTTGTGAAATAGTGCAAAGAAATGCTGATTTTTTACGGTAATAAGTCCTGATTTATTAGAACTTTGTGGTGTTATGACAGGATGTGACTCCTTAGACGGGTTTTGTAAATGCAGAATTTCAAATTGCTCTTGATCAGGTAGAGCTTGAGCTAAATATTCCCTCAATGCCATTGATAATATCTTTCTTATCCTGAAGTTTAAGCTCAATCTTTCTTTTGTGCTTCAAACACAGCGAACCTTACTATTTCGTAGATTATGGTCAGCTTCTTCAACACATTCGCGGAGGGACATAGTGAAAATGAATCGAAAGTTTACATGCAAGTGCAAATGATAGAAACCGCATACATAAAATATATCTACACAAGTCCTTTTATCGGAGGGCATTCTATAATTTTTCATAATCTTCAGGATAGAAGATCAAACGTTCGACACCTTCCTTTGTCAATACCACCATTCTTATAACACCACCAGAAGAGCCGTCCCATTTAATCGCTTGGGACAAAGAATTTTTCATGAACGTTATCGTTTCCTCCTTGGTCATATTCTCTTTGAAATTCTTATCACAGTACCCGTAAATGAACGTAGAACCGGATCCTGCAATTGCAAAAGGCTGTTTGTGCAGCGATCCTCCCAATGGTATACTATAAACTTCTCCCTTGCTCCGCTCATCATAACCTGCAACAATGATCCCGGCTGATAACGCATCCTTATTCTCATAACATATTTCTCTAAAGATTGATGCCGCAGTCTTAGTCGATGGTGCTCCATATTGTACAGTATACAATTCTAAATGGTGTTGTACTACATCGGCAACAGCTTGCGTATCTGCAGCTGATCCTGACCTACAACACCAAATAGAGTCATGAACTCTAGTCAATTTATCTGTTACACGATTCGCGATATATGCTCCAGTGGTTGTACGGGAATCCGCACCTAATATCACACCATCTGCAAAAGTTACCGCCATACTGTTTTTAAATGAGATGAAGATAGTTAGTATAATGGATCTTCAGTTCACCTGAGAAATGCAACTTGCGATACATACATTGATGTCCCCAGACTGACTTCGCCCTTTTTCAGACGATTCACGTCCACTTGAATTCCGTTCATTTTAAAATTCAAACGCCCGTCTTTTGGTATAATTTGAGCTCCACTTCAATCCTTTGATGAACTAAACTTGGCTAGTAATACTCTTAAACAACAGGTTATTTTTGTACTGCCTTTACTATGAAATCATTTAGTCACTTTTCCCTTTTGCCACCGACCGCATCTATGTCTTAACATTCGGCAGGGTAACCCCATCATACAGAATGGACATACCAAAGTGCCAGGAAAACTTGCTCATTTCAAGTTCGTCTAGTAGGCGAATCATCAAACGAAATATCCTCGTCTAGCTCTAGCAAAGATCGATCGAGTACCGGGTCTTTCTCATCGTTTTGCTCGACAAATGGGTCGAGTTTGACTTCTGGGATACGCTCGAAATTGATATTATCGATTTTTGAAGCCAGATTCTTGTTAATTCTTTCAATAGATATTCTTGGAGGTGGCAATGGCTGAGCAACCCAATGTGTGTTTTCATTCTCTCTCGAAAATTTCTTTTTAGCGATTGAGTCGAGAGTAGTAGAGGATTTTACCGGACTTGGTATTGCTCTTCTTACTTTACTATAATGGGATTTCATCGCCTCTAGGCGGTATTTTTTAACGCCTTCTGAACCTGGAATAGTATTGTTATTTGAAGAGGTGTTTCGTACAGGAGTCACTAAATTAGAGCTTGGTGCGAATTGCAGTGCGTCGACAACCTTCCCACTTTTTTTCCACCTCAATTTTTTGGGTGAATGTTCTGTTCGATTTTTCCAGAGTAATAGTATACCTCTAACAGCAGCTCTATCCCACCTTTTCCTAAATATTTGCACTGTTTCATCATTTCTTCTGCTTTTCAATATCTGCATACTCCAAACTTTAAGATAGCTTAGCAAAAGTGAAAGATTCCTCTTGTTGATTTCTCTTTCACTCTTTTTATGCAAACCACGGAGTGATCCTAGGTGCGCTTCCCATGAAAAAATCATATTCAGCATGAGAGATTTTCTTCTCAGGTCATCACTTATTTGCAAAAGTCTTGCTATATTTGCTTCCTTTGCCTTTATGGTTGCGAATAATCTTTTCTTAAGGCTCCTTCCATATTTCAGCTCTGACTTCTGGAAGCATTCCGATTGGTAAAAAACCATCCTTTTAAACCATACTTGTAAATAGGAGTGTTGGACGATGTTGTTGTTTTCGAATTGATAATCATCTAGCATGTCTTGCAGGTTTTTTATCTTTTTTGAAATGGCCATTTCTTTCCACAAAACAAGATAACGAATAAGATTACCTTTGGAAATTTCCACAGGGTTAAACTGCCTTGAAATTTCGTTTACCTCTTCACCATGCTTAATTCCATGCCTCATAGTTTCTAATGCACAAAATTTCTCATATATCAAGAGTCTTTCATTGATTTCGTCTAGTACACCCAATTTACCGACCCACTTACTCATCTGTCTTCTTAAGCAGCACTCGTCATAGTGATGTGTTGAAAATGAAAGTGCATCGCACTTTTTCAAGTATGTGCTTTTCCATCTCAAGAACATCATTCTTGCTATAATGCCATGCAAAAAATGAGCATGCTTTTTGCGAAGTCTTGCCTTTACTAACCATTGCTCGAATGTGATTGCTAACCTTCTTCTATCGTTCCTATACATATGACTTTTGACTTTTGATGCGATTCTCCACGCCAACATCGCATTAAGTAATTGTTGCTTTCTTCTGAACTGGTATGCCTGAGAATTGAAGTAGAGCCTTTCTCTCCAGGCATCCAGGAAAAGCGTAACGATTTGTTGATTTTGCTTATTCCAAAAGCTATACATGCTGATATGCTCTTGAAACCTTTTTTGCCATATGTTCTTGAATGTATATTCAAGTAGCAATCGATCTAGCCTTGCCATCAGCTGAAGCTCTTGATTATTCCTATTTAAAATGTCCTTCAGAGTGTTTAATGTTCTCTTATTCCTGAACCTAGTTTCCAAAGAAGCTAAGTGATTAGAGTGTGCAATCGAGGATTCTGTCTTCTCATACCATTTCTTCAAGTAGCTACTCAGTACAAAAATTGAGTCTGTAAACTCTGCACGGGCTTTTAGTAACTTATAATGGTCTAATTTTGATTGTAATTTTCTCAAAAGGATTCTTTTCAAATCGTTTTTATAGCAGGTAAACTGTGTTTCTGCAAACCTCAATCTCATGAATCGCAGAGCATAACGCTGACGCTCTCTAACATATTTTCCGTTTGCCTCTGTCTCCATGAAATTCATAGTTTTGACATACTTTTTTATTTTACGGAAAATATGGTCTAGAAAAAAATGGTCTGCGAGACCATCCTTGGCATGATTTGTGTCTAATTTACCCATCCATTTGTCGAAGCCTGAAGAGAGTGAAGTGAATACCCTGAATTCATTGGCTTGGGTAACCAAGTTTGACTCCAAATACTGATATTTTCTTGACCAAATTGCGGTGTATTTTCGTTGTATATACTGCTTCCACACATTTTCGAGCTTAACCAGACTTAATTTCATGTCACATTTCAACTGCCAAGCGCTGAAAAATCTTTGAAGATTGCCAAGCATCATTTTATGCTCGAATAGAGCCAACTTCATGATAAGGTTCTCCGGCCTCAGAAGAAATTTGTTTAGTATTTCTTCCATTACAGGGCCAAAATGAAACCCATCACTCAACTCGTTCTGCAACTCTAAAAAGTAGCGATCTTCCAATACGTTCAACCCGCTTTCAATGATATGGTTCATGTAACTTTTGAATATCTTTAAAAAGTCCAGAGACATTTTATTATTGAGAAGGAATACTTGTATTCTGTTGTACAAAATAGCCAAAATTGGGTAGTACTCTTGATTCATACTCAGGTCCTTGCGCTTTACAACGTTGTTGTTTGTATAACGATAACCTTGGAACTCTTCTGCATTCAGGGCGGCCTCTGCTTCTTCGTGATGTAGTCGTTTAGGGAGAAACGAGAAGGGCTCTTGCGTATTTTCAGATAAATCAGAATTCACAGGGAGGTATTCTGTTATATGAACACGATCAAGTAACTCTTGAATACGTTCATTGACCAACGAATCAGTAGAGTCCGAAACAACATTCTCATTAATCAAAAGTTGCGTAGAAACGCTGCTGTCAGTACCGTCTGACAGCTCAAAATTTTTGAGCAGAAACTCCTTTGAGCCATCTCCAGCCATATTACCTCTGCTAACACCATTAAGAAGCGCTACTTTTCTACTTTACATTTCATTTGTGAGAACCATGTATGGTTGTTACCCTTCGCGAAGTTCATTAATGAAAAGAGTTCGGGAAAGGACACGATCGAGACAACATAGTCAAAATACTTTTGAAGGAGGGCGCACGAAAAATCACCCATTGAGGATCCTAAATAACCTAAACACACAAGCATGGTGAATTGTTGGAGCTGGTACGTTGCGGCTATCTGTATCTTTCTCAGATTTGGCCTTTGTGAATCATTTATTCCAAATAGTTCTTGGGAAAACATTGAGTACCAAAAGCTGGTTGATGTCAAGCACGCATATATCAATGAAGCTTTTCTGATCACCATCAAGAACATTGCAAGTGAACCACAGAGTGAATACTTTTTGGCGCTCACAGAGGAGATATTCGAGAAGATTTCTTTATTTGAAGTGCAGCTTGCGAACAAAAATGTGTATGTCAATGCATCCTTATACCAATCAAAGTGCCTACTTGATGATGGATCAGTTGTGGGTTATGGATTAATCAGTCTTCCTTCCCCAATTGAGCCCGGCAAACAAGTATCTTTGACAATAAAGCTATCCCATACTGCTCATGGCCTTCCACATCCTGAACACATATTATTGAAGGATGCGCAAAATTTGCGTTTCAAAACCGCGAGACTCCCATTTTCTGCCTACTATACGAGAAAAGCAAACTTACAGCTGCTGGGCAGTTCCAAATTCACTGAATTGAGTGCTCCAAATGACCAAAGTTTAAGAGGTACGCAGAGAGATGATTCTTATGAGTTCCAGTCTTGGGATGACATTCCACCTTTCGAGACGAAAAATCAATTAGACGTCATTTATGTGCACGATTTACCTCTCATTGAGGTGCTGAAATTGAAAAGAGATGTATGGGTATCCCATTGGGCCTCCACTTTACAATTTGAAGAGTATTATGAGTTGATTAATCGTTCTGCCAAGTTGAAAAATGGGTTTTCCAGGTTAGAACTAATGCAAGACCAGAAGAATATGAGGTTGAGTCATTATTGCTCTGTTTTGGAGATGAATTTACCTGAGGAATCATCTGAGCACTATTATACTGATTTAGTTGGAATGGTTTCTACTTCTCGTGTGCTTGGTGATAACTTGTACATCAAACCGAGGTATCCACTGTTTGGTGAATGGAAATATAATTTTACTGTGGGTTGGACTAATAAGCTATCTACATTTTTACGCCAGTCTTCAAAGGAGTCTTTCATTTTGGTCGTTCCATTGCTCAATGGCCCAACAGATGCTTTTTATGGAAAATCCGAAATTTCAGTCTTTTTACCAGAAGGTTCAGTACTTCAAGCATTAGATTCCTCTGTTCCTATGAAGTCAGCAGAAGTACACACACAAAAATCATATCTAGATTTGAATAAGGGACATATCAAGGTAACCTGTGAATTCGACAACATGATAGATGCAAATAGAGATGGTCAAATCGTGGTAAAATATAGTTATCCATCACAAGCTGCTTACAAAAAACCATTATCCGTTGCATGCTATATTTTTGCAGCTTTGATGAGTTTTTTCTTGTTAAAGAGTGTAAATTTGAATTTGGATAAGAAGTAAAAGCTTTAATGAGTACTTGAGCATGCGGCTAATCGTAAATAACACATGAATACAGTATACAATTGAAGTTTCGATGCATCATCACTAAAGACTCATATACCTCTCCATATGTATTTTTCTATAATGTCGGAGTCTTTGTTAGTCTGTGTTTTGATCATTCCAATATGATCGAAGTCAAAAAGTGCCTGCATGAATAGCGCTAGAGAAATTTTATCAAATGTCTCTTTCTCGTTGTCACTCTCAAGAAAACTGCAGTAGTTATCATTATTGCTTGTCTTTTTGACGAAAGCCATTATCTCTGCTTTGGGCAGGGTATCTCTAAAAGTGGTGTAAAAGTCGTAAACATTAATGAAAGAGTTTGCCTCTCGATAAAGTTTAAAAAAGTGTCCAACAACAGGGGCCAAGGATTTATCTAGAGATTCGCTTTCTGTAATATCTTTTACTTGCCACTTAGTCAACGATATTGGAAGAATTCGCTCCCAGTGCAAAAGATTATCCTCTAAATTAGACCTATAATATGGAAACAGTGCTTGTGTCAGGAGACCATTGCTATTATCGAGTGTAAATAATTCTTGGAAAATGGTGTCTATTGGGTCGAAATTCAGCTCATTGGTGTACTCCTGACATATCGGCCACTTTTGAAGGTATGACTGCAACTCGCCCTTCAAAAGTTTATGATAAAGCTCAATCAAATTATAATTTTTAATGCCAAGTTCGTTTTCCAAAAAATTTGCAACGTACTTTGCGTAACCATTCACTGGATTCTCCCTTACCAGAAATTCCATGAAAAAACTGGAGAGTGTCGAGTTTTCATTATTGATTAGAGATCTAATCTCCTCTGGAGGAGAGCCCTCTTTGAGGAGACCCTCAATGAAGAACATGAATGTGGGACATTTCACGAGCATTCTCAAGTAATCCTTATTTAAATAGTCCGCATTCACTGGATCAATGAAAACCGAAAATGGATTATGAAAAAAATATGACATCAAAGAGTAGTCTAGGATTTTAGTAAGGAGCTGCAAGTTGTGGTTCATGTTGTTGGCCATCTTATCCAAAAGAAATTGAACAAATCTAATTGACAGGTTAAGTTTTCCATCCACAGTATCTAGAAAGCTTTGAAATATTTGATTGCCATACTTGAATCCCTTGTTGCTAGAGACATCCAATTTGTTATAGTTTTTTTTTAAAAGCCTAATTGTAGATTGGGTCAAATTTTTTTCAATATTTGAAATATTTGTGTTTATATTGAAAACTAAGCTTAGTTTAACATGTGAATGTTTTAAAGCACTCCTCAACAATATGATAAAACTGTCGAGGGTATGAGAGTTTATAGAGTCCACATCTTTAAAGTTAAAAACAAGGCTTAAATTTTTGCCAAAAATCATTTTGAAGTTTTCAACAAGCGTTAAATCATAAGAAACATCGCCCTGCTCTCCTTTGTTCACTCTGATATTATCGATATCATCTCCGTCAGAATGATCAGCCTCTTGGCCATCTTGGTCATCTTGGTCATCTTGGTCATCTTGGTCATCTTGGTCATCTTGGTCATCTTGGTCATAGTAATCACTTCTTGCGTTATCTTCCAACTTTGCTATGATTTTGCGAGATTGGCAGCTACCGATATTCAATATTGCGTCTGCATATGAGTATAGTTTGAACATAGACCTTCGAAGCATCATTCTTACATTAGGCGATTCTTTGGGTGTCAGCTCTATAAGAACATTCAAAGTATCTTGACTATCCCTCGGTAGCTCAATCTTCGTAGTACTATCAGAGCCTAGAAGAAGCAATGTCGTGAATGACGCCGCTTGAGCATCAGTATGAGTGGTTTCACATTTTGGAAATAGAATATCTGAAATCTCTCTTTTCAGGTCTTTTTCAATATTTTCTGTAATGGCATTCACTTGACTGTGGAAATGGGAATGAAGCTGATGGTACAGGTGCCATCTGATCTGCACATTTGTGCTAGATTCTTTACCCTCTAAAAGCTTGACGAATGGAATATCATTTTTGGCAGTTTTCCGTTTCTTTACTTTTGGATAAACGGTATAGTGAGTCTTTTGAGCATTTGCAAACTCCTTTACGTCCATGAATATTGATTATTTGTCCGATATATATTACGGTTAGATCAAACATATTTCATCTAGCTTTTCTGCGATTGATTTGGAAAGACATGCCCCCATTATACAGGACAAATCGTGATGTTTCGCGATGGTGGTGTAAAAAAAAAAATACGATTTGAACTATATTTATTTACATATCAAAGTACATGCATCCAAGAATCTCAAGATACCATATTATATCTGCTCCCTAGTAGAATCACCGTGTTGGAGTCCATTCCTTCGCAAAAACATGCACATAAATTTTGTAAAATTCGCCATGATCGCAAAAGAGTACACTGGAGATCAGTACAGAGAAGTATCTGAACCCTAACTACATTTCGCTCATTACTCACCACACATTTTCCGATTCACCTTTTCTTCTAGGCACTCTTACTTGTTCCCAATCCTGATCAGCCAGACCTTGTAAACGATAGTACTCTTCCTTCATATCAAACTGACGCTGGTTGTTTTTCATTTTGACAAGATCTTCTTCGTTCATTTCCTGGATTTTACGATCCTGCTGCTCATATTTCACTGCAGTGAAGCTTGATAGCCAAAAAGATGCAAGGGTAATTAATCCACAAAAGGGCAAACCGAAATATAAAAATGGATTCTTGTTCATTCGTTTTTGATATCTTCCAGCGAACGAAAGATCGTAAGCAAGCTGCTGCCTTCTAGACCTGAACTTTTTGCCGCTGAATGACATCTTTAGCGTGCCAAACGGTAGTTTTCAACAGTCAACAGATCAATCTCGATAAACAGTATTGACTGAAATGAGGGCCGTCCGAACTTTTAAATCTTGACGTCACGTATGACACAAAATAATAAAAAAGAATATAAGAGCATAAAATGATGAGACAGTAGAAGCAAGTGAAAGTAGGGAGGCTGGTTATAGATACATATTTGTGTGGTCAGGAGTAATGCCGGATGTTCAGCGTGAAAGCTCATTTATCACCAATTATTTATCGGATTACATTTTCACTTATTTTGACATTGACAATAATACAGCTTTATTGATTTTAAGATTCGACGAGCCATCAAATGTCGATTCAAATCTCAGTAATTTGACTTCCTCAATATTTTCAAAATTCCTAAATACTACAAGAACCGGTTCTGCTCATAAGCATTCCGGTATTTCGGTTCAGACATTTCTTTCTACCATACTTGTGTCAACAGCGTATTTTGGGTGCCAAGTATTATTGTTTTCTTCTTTGAGACTAAAATTCACCAATGTGTACCAGGCTAGATCTAGGTCAGACACAATGGGCACTCGCCATTTAGCAGAGAGCCGTAAGCAGGAAGGTCAACGAAATAGGAGAATGCTGTGGAAATTCTTTAAAACTGGTTTCGGGTGGATATATCCTGTTTTGGTAAGACCAACAGAAGACTATTATGAAAGAGTCGGTCTAGACGCCTATTTCTTTTTGAGATTCGTACGTGTCCTCTCCATCCTTTTCCTGCTACTCTCTATCATTCATATTCCTATACTTATACCGATTCATTACTTTTCTAACCATTTCGAAAATGTTAATGAGGTCAGTGGTACATTAAGATGGCTAGACAGAATCAATATATCCACCGTTGTACGAAGCAAATCCAAAAAATTGATTTTCCATTTAATTTTAAGTCTTTCCGTGGTTGCATGGTATCATCTTATGCTGATTTCTGAGTTAAAGCATGTTCGTGCAATCTCAGTTGGTTCTAAGAAAGCAAAAACTCAGACTTTGATCTATCTTGAAAATATTCCTGAAGGACTCAGGGGTGACAAAAGCAAGATTGTGGAGTATTTTAATCTCCTATTTCCAGAAACGGCTATAGAGGCCCGATTTCTTCCTAAACACTGTAAAGAACTTAAAAAGCAGTACAATGTCTTGAAGAAAATCCAGCGGAAGATGGAAATAGTCGCTGTTCAAATAGTTTTGGATAAGTTCTTCACAAAGTTGAGTAAAAAAGTGACGCAAAACAATGGAACAGAATTATCGTGGAAGACAAAGATTCATGTCACAATAAGGGCTACTTTTTTCCACTTGAAAACTTGTCAACGTTATTTCAAATTTAAAACAAAATTGAAATGGAAGTCACAAAAATGTGTTGGAAACCGCCTATTACCTTTCGTTAAGATACAATTAGATTCTTTCACAAGAGAGCGCTATGAATGCTTTGGAATGACCGCTAAACAGTATAGGATGAAATCAAAAATTTGGAGAACAAAATGCACAACAATCAAGAAATGGAGTAACTTAGATTACTTCTTTGCGCATAAAAATCCGAAAACGCAGGTCTATTATGATAAAGCATTTATACGATTCAAATCTGCAAATATAGCACAAGCAGTAGGACAGCTGTTGCTATACAGTAACACTCATCATTTTGATAATGTATTGATCGTTCCTGATGTGAGTGATATAATATGGCGAAATATGGTCATATCTAATAGCGTGATTAAGTTTCTAAGAGCTGCACTGGCTAATATCTTGAGCGTCTTTATCATTGTCGGTTACATCATCCCAGTTGCATTTGTAGCATTAATGTCGCAAATACCATATTTTACTTCTCTGGTCCCACTTTTATCTAAAATGACCACTGAATCTAAACTACTAAATGATGTAATGGCTGGTATTATACCAGTTATCACTTTAGTATGGTTGACAGAATTTGCACCGTACATTTTTAGATGTTTTAGTTATCTTCGGTGTAAACGTACTGGAGCTGAAATCGAGATTGATACTCAGAGGTGGTTCTTCGCTTTTCTTTTCGTACACGTATTTCTGGTAGTAACAATTTCATCAGGTGTATCGTTTCTGATAGAAAGGATTGTTAACAACCCCGTTACTATACCCACCCTGCTAGCCCATGATTTACCAAAAAGCTCCAATTTTTTCTGTTCATTCATAGTTATGAGATGTCTGGCATATGCCGGTGGTAACTTTTTACAATTGAAAGAATTGCTATTTGAAATTTTCTATTATAGACTTACCACCTATAGCCCCCGCACAAGGATATATCGAATGAAATATATACCTTCTTTTCAATGGGGATCGATATATCCGATATTTTCCGTATTAGGCAGTATTGGTATCATTTACAGTATCATTTCGCCGATTATACTACCTCTGTGTTGTATTGGGTTCTACTTGGTATTCTTCTCTTTCAAATATATATGTGAGTTCCAATACAATGGATCCAATATATCTGAAACGTATGGAAGATTGTATCCGCATGCCTTAATGCAACTATATTCTGGGATTTATTTCATGGAATTTTGCATGATAGGACTTTTCGCCTTGTCCAGCAGCCTTATGCTATGTTCCTGTATGGTGATAGGGCTCCTAATGACAATCGTTGCACACTACAAATTCTCAGAATCCTACCTGAAAAAACTGCATAAATTTTCCATTTTGGATTATTGGAAGGACTTACTGAGCGAGTCAGAATACCATAATGACTGTGAAATAAGTATCCCATTTGCCGATGGCAAGCTCGATACTGTGATAAACCTTCCGCAAGATAACGAAGAAATTGCCAAGAAGGAGCATAGCTACATTGAGCAGAATTATGGTGTCGAATGCTGTCTTGATAAATTCTCGCTAACCGACTCAGGTGAAATGACTTGCAATTACTTGTAGTTTTTTGAAAATTCCATATATTAATTGTCCTTTGGAGATTCTGTGTCATCAAATTCTGCTTTTCGTGTATTTCTGCTCCTGGGCCACATACTAGGAAGTTTAACGAATTGAAATCTCGGCTCGACGCATCTTTCCACAAACCATTTTTTGATCTGGTACTCAATCACTCTACCAATCTTCGGAATGTTTTCTAATTTCGACCTAGCACCGATTAGAGAATCCGTTTCAAACTCCATCCTATATTCAGGAGCAAAAGAGAAAATCAAAAAATATCCTGTATCACTGTCATCATCCGATGAAGCTATTGATACAAACTCTTCTGCTTTGGTCAAAGAAACAGTTAAGCAAGCCTGAAATCTGATTATAGCTACAGTTAGATTAATTGGCAACGATGCAATGCTCGGTTTCGGATAATTAAGGAGTAGTTTCGTTTCTACGCCAACAGCCAATCTGTCATTTAAATCTATATCAATCTTGGCTTCAAGCTTTTTTTTATTGGAATTGGGTGTATATTGAATACGACAATTCGAGAAGATTGGGAAGTCATCTCCTATATCCAATTCGGTAATCTTAATATCATCCAGATAACTCGGTAGCTCTGGTGCCTTTCTCTCAATGAAACTATTCAAAGAGTGCATTATGTTATCCTTTTGCCAAGCTTCCTCCCTAAATTGCTGTATTGTTTGTGCAATCAAGACATTGAACCAGTCTAACGATTCCGACGGATGTGTGTCTACATTATAATATGTCTTCTCCAAAATGGTATCGATTTGACGTGATCTTTCCCCCTCAATATCATCTGCCAAATCCAGCTGGTCCTTACCTCCTCTTTTCATAATGGAGGAAAAAAACTGGGATGAAATAAACTGACGTGATGAAGATGTCGAAGTGGAAGGATTCTTGGGGTTATTTTGTTTAAAAGAATCACCGAAGATAAAAAATTTGATGAAGAACACTAGTGCCACAACGACGGATATTTGTCCTACAATGAGTCCCTGTGCAAACGACCATGATGAGAAAGATTGAGAATTGCTTATAGAGGCAGCGATTCCTTGATCTTGTTGCCTTTGTAAATATTGCACTAAAGTTGTTTGTAACATTGGAATATCATTTAGTATGAATGAAGAATGATTTTCTATATCATCCTTTGATGACTCAGAGAGAAAATGGGGAGCCGGATCAAAATTCTCGTAATGTTCCTGAAGTAGTTTTTGCAAATGAAGTGGTAGTGCTTTATTTATATAATCACCAAATGATATAAGAGTGTCATTATTCGCAGCAGTATTGGGTATGTCCTTATCATTTATCATTGTGGAACTGTCATTCCTATTTACCTCGCTATTCACGCACTCATGGCAATAGTTTTCGTCTGTAGCTGTAGACATTTTCATCGAATGATGGCCTTCCTTCAATCCTTGATCGAGACACTGGGATACTTGGGATTCGCCACAACAGCAATTGTATATCTATGGATGCCCTGCCTGGAAAACACTCTTTGAAAGACACACTCATCTCTTTTTTTTTTTTTTTTTAGGTGAAAACTACCGTACCACATTTTATTCAAACTCTTTCACTGTATATCAAAAGTGTCAATACTGTTGACGATCCCAGAGCACAATCAAAGTCCAAGCATCATATCGATGACTTCACATTACAAAGATGAACTCGAAGAACTCAATCTTCTATTAAGTGCTCGTCAGGATACTCTTTCCAGGCAGGACTCATTGCGGTGCTATAAGATTCTATATAGTGGCACCATGGAGTATATCAATAATGACGCGTACGCTGACATGATGTGCGCTTTCATTTTAAATTGTGAGAGTTCAGTTTTATGTGAGAAAGCTGTAATTAATCGAAAGTTTTGGGAAGTATTTAAAAGCTTAATTGAAGCTCTCCGGCCTGAACCATTTTCTAAGTGTTTGAATACAATATTCTCCGCAGTTTTAGAGCAGCAAAGAATTTTCGTGAAAGCTTTGGACTCTCTATGCGAGCACATACTTTCTGATGGTACTATTTTAAGTGCGATAGCGGCAATTTTAGCATCGAGAGAAGCAGAGCTCGAAACAAATATCGCTTTTTTTCGCTGCATTTCCCAATTACAGGATCTTCTAGTCAGAATATCAAATTATCAACCTCAGAAAGCCGCTACATATATCCCCTTGTACAAACTAATATCACTTCAGTGCCGGCTGTTTTACGTCATGACCCCCCATCTGGTGGAAGAACCAATAAGAAATATGGTGATTCAGGGTTTCCTCCCTGTCCGAAAAGATTTATACGAATATCTGAGAACGGTTGCAGTTGATGATTATCCAACTCCATTAAAAAAAAGATTTGACGATATCATGGATAGCACATTTATGTTAAGTGCGATGTCTAAGGCTGCTTCTGAGGAGATAAATGAGATGCACGAAGACTTTTTACATTTGAACATGCTGCAAGGAGCAGATATAACTGCTTTCTTAGAAAATCCAAACCTTTCTTTCAAAAAAACGTTTGCGGAGCAATTGATCTTCAACGGGAAGCCTTTTCCTTTACTTAAGAGTGCTTCATATGTATCAATATGTTTGAATGAATTGTTTGATTCTTTTGAAAAAGACATAAATGAGAAACCGCATCTCGCCGGCTTCATTCTCAATAAGAATTACTTTATGTACGCTTTAATGGACAGGCTTTTGAAGTCGTGGGTTGAGTCAAAGGGAGAGACGGAAAAAGATATGTCATCTCTTTTGAAGTTAATGCCAATTATTTTACATAGAATAAAAAGGGCCACTTCCGACCCTATGGGATTAACTTTTGAAGAGCTGGTTTCACTGGCCCTAAATACTATTAGATCTTTGGACTACCGCTCCTCTCGAGAATTGCAGCTAAATGACTTGAGAGAAGGCTACTACAAAAAATGGTCCAGGCATCTATTAGATTTCGAGACGATGCTTTCAGATCAGGTGAATGATTTTGTTCTTCATCAAAGACTCCTACAATTACAGAAAGGCACATGGGTTTACGGTCAAAATCCCGTCGACCCGTCCATTAAAACTCCAAGCATCTTATTTATGATTCTGTCCGTGGATCAAAACAATCTTCTGGTAAGGGAATTTGGTAGAATCACAGAGATTCTACCAGCTGTCGAAGGCAATGTAATTCATGCAAACACAGGAAAGAGCACGGACGCCAAAAAAACTTTGGTAGTACCAATGAATTCCATATCGAAATTTGAAGCGCAGGAGGTTGCTGCCACTGACAATACACCAAAAGACTCCCATTTGATTAGCTGTGTTAAAAAAAATGTCTATACCGAGGTCAAATTTTTGGATAAAAACTCTAAATGTATACTACGAGTTTTTTTTGATACCAAGGAAGCTATTTATGTTTGGCTCGATGGTTTACAATTAGTGGCATCCGCCAAGCACAGAAATGGTATCTCAGAGGCTACGAAAGAACAGAAGGAAACTCTAGTTGATATCAGGAGAACAGTTCAAATGATGAATTTGAATATTAAGGAGGCATTTGAGGCTCCCGACACTAGTTCAAGCGATGAAGATTTTTATAATGTCGACACACTCAAAGGTTTGACTGCAGACTTTTACTACGAACAAGACGTTGAACAAAAATAACAAATAAGAATGCAATCTACTTCATGTTTGTTATGATACTTTGTGGCATATTTATATTTATTCATGCAGTTTGCGATGGGAAATCACTTATTTTTTACCCTTTTTCTTATTTTTAGCACCAGTGTTCCTACTCTGCCTTTTGAAAGCTCTTTCTTGATCGGCAGAGCGGCCCTTTTGCGTCTTTTTGAAAATCCGTGGCGCATCCTCAATAGCTTCATTCCTTTTACGTTTCTTGCTGTTTATAGTTTTCTTATTTTTAGTTAAAGCGCCAAGTATTTTTAAGTTTTTCTTGTCTGCCTCGCTGCGAAACCATGTTCTCTTAGGTCTTGATTCAATTTCAGACTTATGTTTCAAAAGATTTTCTCCTTTTCGTAGCTGTGACTCTGCTTGCAAGATTTCCTTCTCATCTCTTTCCTCCGCTAAAATATCCTCAACTGTTTGTGCATTTCTTTCGATAAGCTTGTTAATTTGCTCCGCCTGGGCCCAGTCAATGTTTCTCCCTACTGCAGTACTACCGCCCTCATTCTCATCAACACTTTTAATCGCACTTTTGACAACGCTTCTATCCTGAGATGATTCTCCAACGAGTGAAACTGAACGACCATCCCTACCAGCTCTCGCCGTACGACCAACTCTATGCAAATAAACCTCATAATTCTTTGGCATGTCATAGTTGATGACAACCTCGATTTTAGGTATATCTAGACCTCTCGAAGCTAAATCTGTACAGATCAAAACTGGGATCTCCAACGATTTAAATTTGTTCACGGATTGTAGACGTTGTTCCTGGCTTAAAGAACCATGTAACTCTGCAACCCCAACACCCAACAAGCCAAGAATAACCCTCAATCTATGTGCCATTTCTTTTCTGGAGACAAAGACGACCATTCTTTTCTGCGCATTCCCGTCCAGTTTCTTTATCAAATGAAACAGCACTGCGGGTTTCATATGGTCTCTTTTACGAATACGAACAAATTCTTGAACCAGTTTTGATGCAGCTTGCTTTGGAGGGTCAATCATAACTCTGACAGGCCTTCTCAACGATAAAGAAACAAGCTGTTTAATCTTGGAGTTCATTGTTGCTGAAAATAACATCGTTTGTCTTCTACTGGGTAAAAGTGTCATTATTTCGTTCAGTTCATCCTGAAATCCTTCCTCTAACATTCTGTCGGCTTCATCAATAACTAAAATTTCCACAGAATCAACATTGAAGCTTGCTGAGTTTCTGATATGGTCTATAAATCTACCAGGTGTAGCAATAACAATATCGGGCCTTGCCTTTAGGGTCTGTTCTTGTTGTCTGAGATTCAGACCACCAACAGCAAGACCAAAGGTTAGTCCATTAACATACTTTCCTAATTTTTTACCCACGTCTGCACCTTGTATAGCCAGTTCACGTGTGGGTGCCAAAACAATAACTCTCGTTGATGCAATTTTTGCTGGTTTATATAGCAAACGCTCTATGATTGGAATCATGAAAGCAGCTGTTTTACCAGATCCAGTAACAGCACCAGCAATAATATCCTTACCCAGTAGAGCAATAGGAATTGCTGCACATTGAATTGGCGAAGGACGAGTATAACCCAAGTCTGCGATACCCTTTAAAACGGGACGAGACAGCGATAAAGTGTTGAAACTGGTGTGAACTTGACTTTTGGCCTCTTCGCTCTCATCGTCTGGTGCGTAGAATTTGGCCATTTCCTCCGGCGAATCCTCTTCGTCATCGTCCTCCCTTTGATCTTGCTCTTTTTTACCACTTTCCATAATTTCCAGTCCGTGGCTGGCAGATTCAACGTTATCATCGGAGTCCTCTATATCTTCACTCAACTCAGCATCTTCATCCTGGTTCTTTGCACCCATACCAAATCCATTCAAAGCCAATTCGTCATCATCTTCACTTTGAGCATCACCCTGTTCTTCTTCTGCTTCTTCTGCATCTTCATCTTCTTCGCTTTCGCTCTCGCCCTCTACACGGGCCATTTTGGTCAAGCCACCCTTCCTTCTTATTATACCGTCAACATCTACTTCTTTTCTTACATAGTCGCCTTCTTTACTATCTCCAAAAAATTCCCAGCCTTGGAACTGCATAGTGGTGTCATTGCTGTCAACATTGAACGTAAAGTCAGGGTTCAGAGAATCATCTTTAGCTTTCCCGTTTTCCACATTGGCAGTAGCAGTTTTTTTACTGCTCTTATTGCTATTGCCCCTACTCTCGGTCTTTTTTTTGCTAGCAACAGAAGTATTGATGCTTTCCTCATCGGAATCGTCTAAATTAGGAATATCGTCTTCACTATCGCTAATGGTAGGAACGAAATCGCCGCTAAGAAAGTCTGATTTGCTCATTTTGCTGGAAACACTTGCAAATGCAGTCCTAAAACTTTTGTAGGTTTAGGATTCTTTTAAAGCGTATCACTTTTATATATCGAGCTTTCTCATGTCATCTCATCTCATGTCATTTACATCTCATCGCATGAATTTTTTTCTTGACTAACAAAATTTTTTCAGAGTATCGTCGCTAATGAGCCTATGCGAGCGAACATCTTGAAACTTAAAGGATCGACAAGGTGCGACGCCAATTCGAGATGCTCGCCTAATAATAGAGTACGTCGTCCCAATGTGGTCAGCAAGACGGTACATGAGAATCCCGAGGGAGCTTAAGCCTTCGGAAATTTTCAAGCAAGACTTCCTGTCACCGAGTAAGATTGCTCTTCAGATAGTGCTTTTACAAATTTTCTATTATATCACTGCCTCAGTGCTTTTCTATTGCTGGGCCAAATTAGTCGGATATGAGCTTCAAATTCTCAATTGGTTGTTTTCATGGGAATACATATCCTATGCGACAACACTGGGTATATCAATCTCTCTTTTATGGTTGTTTGATTCGCTGTTGTGTGTCCTGTTCCTTACTGTGATAGTCGGCCGTAGTAAATTAGCATGGGATTTCGCTATTACTATACATGCCATTAATTTTATTGTTGTTGTGCTCTTCACACACCGCTTTCCATCTCTATCGTGGATTCTTTTGCAGATCATGTCTTCGTTAATTTTAATATTCTTGGGTACTTGGACAACGAGGTGGAGGGAACTGCGAGACACTTTCTTTGAAGGCCTGGTAGATTCTAATGTGGGCACATCAAACTCTATACCTGCGGATATAGGAACAGATGGAGATCAAAATGGTACTCAGCTTGAGATGCGAGATCTTGAAGCTCAAAAATGAGACAAACATAGGGAGGAGTTTAATAACTTATGAACCAATTATGTCTCTATGTAGTATTATATCACAAAAAAAACAAAATCTAGAGCATGAAAACAGGTAAGAATAACAGCTCAGCCTGTTCACTTCTCCATTCTTGCTAAGACGTCCTCTAGCAATTCCGCTATACTTTTTTGTGCCGGGCCGCTATCAGAAACTCTATAGCAGTCGAGACCACCACCCACTACTTGTCGCAGTTTTATTAAGGCCGCATATGCCTCAACTCTCGTTACTAGATGGTCAAAAAATGCGTATAATTCCTTTTCTGAAGTGACAAGACCTATATTATTTTTAACAACATCGTCGACACTATAGCTTTTATTGCCTTTGACACGATCTTCAACATCAATATAGCCACCGCTAACAGCAGAAACTATCGATTCCAATTTTCTTGCACTACTCCGCAGACGAACCAAACAATCCTCATTCAGCAATCTGGTCTGTTCGTCTTCTGTCACAAAATGATGTCTTGATGCTAAACTTTTTGGATATGCAATTGTCAGCAGCTCCTTAGTTTCCAATCCCTTTAGTTTTTGTTCACCGTGGTTGAAGAAAACCCATCCAATACTTTCGAGCATAGCGATCTCTTTTTCAATAAGCTCACCGACAAATTCTTCACCATAAACGTCTTTCAACGACTCTTTGTCCTTTACAACCCTTTCATGCAGTTTCATAATTTTATTGAATTCCGAGCAGAAATCGCTACTGAGAGTTATTTGACCACCATCTGCTACTCCTTCTACCCTGGCTGCTTTATTAACCATGGGCCCTAGGTAATCCATCCTTTGCGTAACCAAATCAAGCTCAGGTACTGGACAGCCCCAATGAATTCCCATACGAACTGATAACCCTTGATATATCTTATTTCCATTTTTATCAAGGATAACGCAACCGTCTTGAATAGAGGTAATTTCTTCCGGCCACTGCGCAGAAAGCAATTTTAATTGTACGCTCATACACCAAACTAAACTACTGATTGGTGTAGGGAAGGCAACCATGAAAGCATCGCCCTCTGTTTTGACTTCATAACCCCCATAAATTCTTAATAGACGACGCATAACATCATTATGTGTTTTGATAGCTGTTCGCATAGCATTCGGAAAAAGTTCCCATAAAAAGGTGGAGTTTTTGATGTCAGTGAAAACTATAGCTAAATTGCCTGTAGGAGGGAGAATTTCAGGCTGCAGTCTTCTCAAAGTAGCATCTTCGAAAGTGCTTCTTCGTGTCATTAATGCATTTTTGTTCAAATTGAATCTGTTCTGCTGATCAGCGTTTTTGAACAGTGATAAACATAAAATAGTCAAATTTTCAGAGCACCCATAGGCGATTGCATGGTCCTTCATTGCCTCAGCTGCAAGCATGGGTTCAGAATTGTGTTCTCGAGCAATATCGCATGCAGTCTCATAATCCATATACTTCCATAGCATATGAGTAGCAACAATCAGCATTTCATCTGCCTTTGTCAAAGAGACGAGGGAAATATCTGGGGAAGCATGAATGTGTGGAAGTAGATCATAAAAGCCGACAGCTCTTGAAACGTCAACGACACCATCAAGTTTATCGTCGTTGACGCAACCACCAGAAATCCTGATTCTTTCGTATTCTACTCTTTTATATGGAGCATGCAATTTCGTCAGCTTCTGGAAATCACCATTGTTTTTAGATAAAATTGCCATACAATCACCAATATTGGCGGTGAACATCTTATTACCCTTAATGTAGACTGCTGTAGAACAGGAACCACTTAGGAGGTCGGCTGAGGTCAAATTAGCCACATCGTTACCGTTATCGACAGAGCTCAACATGCTGTTAACTTCCTTGTTCAACTGCAGGAAACTAAAGCGCAAGGCTTTTTTCACGCCATCGTCAGTATCTTCATACTTTTCCAGCTGCCTGATCAAAATTTTGTCGTAGATGTCTCTTACCAACCGAGAAATATTATGCCCATAAGATGCGTTTTGATTCTTACCATCGTGTAAGCAGATGAGACATTCGTCGTCTTTACCTCTAAATCTTTCAAACGTTACATCTCTAGATGATACAAAATCCCGTTTACCTAAAGTATCTGCCACACCATATCTCATGCCGTTGATCATAGAACCTGTAGTTCTCATCCGAAAATTAATATTTTCATCAGGAACCTTGGCAGCATTCAGCGTAACATCCATCAATCCAAGAATTTTCAGATTATGAAGAACAGTAAGATCCGAAAGATCGGCATCTATCTCGTGATTTATTGAAGATTTGATGTCAAATCTCCGGTTACCAGATAAATTCAGATATTTCAAATCTTTGTTATCTCTCCAATTCCAATCATAATGATAATTAGAAATATTATATTTCAAGTTATTGGAACCTACATCGAATACGGTTAGATGTTTTAATTGAGATAACTCCGCAGGTAAAGAGAGTAAGTTATTACCGTTTAACATTAATGTCTTCAAATACTTCCACTTTAATACAATATCGCCAGACAATGTGGATAAATTATTTCCTGAGAAAAATAGTTCGGTCAAATTATCTAATTTCAAATTGGAAATATCTTGGAAATTGTTGTATGACAAATTCAATATCTTGAGGTTTGTGAAACAGTTGAATAAAGGCCACATTTGATCGTCAAACTGGTTATCTGCAGCCAAAAAAAACAAAAGGGTCTTGGCTAATTTTGATGTCGAAGATATATTTTGCGAAAATGGTGCTGACAAGATGGAGTTTCCAAACATATTTGATGAAATGTTTAAGTATGTCAACTCTATATCTTCCATTCCACCCATAAAATCTCTGATGTTATTGGAATGTAAATCAAGGGATTTCAAACTTTTTAAGTGTGGAAATTCTGCTGGTAAGCTTTCCAATTTATTTCGCGCCACGGAAAGATACACCAACTTGCTCAACAACGATATTTCATCCGGCATTTGGGTTAAATTATTCTCACTTAGATCTAACTTTTCCAAGCATGATAATTTAACAAAAAGTTCTCGAGGAACGCTCGATAGTTTTGCTTTACTCAAAGACAAACTGGTCATGCTCATCGGATAAAATTCTTTGTAAGAAATTGAAGTCATAGGATTTTCTTGTATCTCAAGGGTTCTTAATTTTGGTAAATTGTCATCGAAATCCGATATTCTATTATCCGTCAAAAATAAATTTTGTAGGTTCGTAGCACTAGTTTTGATAGTTGTTATCCTATTATGCTTCAAATTCAAAGTTCTCAAATTCTTCATATCCGATAAATCAGCAATTGAGGTCAATTTGTTATGAGATAAATTCATTTTAGCCAACTTTTTCAATTTGTTCACACTTGCTGGTAATGTGTATATCTTATTATTAGAGAGGTTCACTTGCAACAAATTAGTACACGAATTGATGACTTCTGGATAATGAACAAATCGATTTGAAGAGAGATCCAAAAGTTGCAAGCTTCCTAATTGACCAAACCCTTTCGGTAATTTATCCAGTTCGTTACACTGAAGGTTTAAAATTGTTAAGTTCTTCAGGTTAGAGATAGAACTCGGTACCTTCCTAATAAAATTTCTCTGAAGTTCCAAGGAAACTAGTTTATAGACTTCGGTTACGTTTGAAGGAAACCTTGAAGCTCTTATATTGACCATTCTTAAACTTGACAATTTGATGGCTGATTCAATAAATTCTAAAGGTAAGAATATATCCGCATTATTGGATACATCTAAACTTTCAATCTCCGATGTATGCTGATAAAAAATGATTGGTGGGGTCGTTAAATCCATTGCTCTTAAATCAACATGTATAAAATCACTCCTCATCAATCGTTGTTCTTGCTCTGCCGTTAAATGGGATGGGGCCACTGGATGAAAGAGAAATTTAAAAACAAAACTCAAATCCTCAATGCCCATTATATGTAGAGGATCACTCTTTTTGTAACCATTTAACAGTAACAGTTTTCTTTCGATTATGATCGGCTTTGCCAGTGGTCTCAAAATTTTGGATAATTTACCTACCTTGAGAGATAGTTGATAGCTACCTTGAGATGTTATATTGAATTTTCTTTTTAAAGCAGGTATGATATCCCGGACCGTTGTAGTTGGCGTACATGATAGTGTGGTGAAAGTGTCGTCGGTATTGAAAATACGAATTGCATAGTGTCTTTTGGGATCTAAATCACTAAAATCCTTGTAATACCTTTCTAACTCGTATTCGACTCGATCGTGTTTCTCATCATCTGCTGAAATCTCTTTGCTTAATACATGACCCTCAGAATCTAAGCTAATATTATTATCATTTTGATCATTAACCTTATTTTGGCTGGATTGGTTCTGACATTCTGTGGAATTACCAATTATTTTGTTCAAAGAACTCACTGTATGTGAGGGTTTTGGCGATGTTGCTGAAGTTCTTGAATCCGATTCCATACTCTCTGTATCGGAAGAAGTGGCAGTACCAGAAGAAAATCTATCGGTGTCCTGGGATTCAGAATCCATCAAAGCCTTAAATCCATCACTATCATTTAAAGATCTAGAAATCTGAGAAGGTGGTTCTATTTGTGAATCATTACTCAAAGCACTCATTTCTCCTTGAGGAGTTCTACCTCTTTTCATTTGATGCACTTGCCGACGAGAACGTCCCGTCATTAATTCACCATGTATATTTCTTTTGACTCTTGGCTTCTCTACATCAGATTCAACGTCCCAACTTTCAGGGGCAACCCATTGCTGTGATCCTTTAGTGTATGATGAATTTTTGCTCGTTCCACTTTTATTACTGTAATATTTCTTCTTACCTTTCAAATCAAGATCTGAATCTGAAACGTTCGACGATGAGAGATTCTGTGCTTCAAACTGGTCTCCTGTTTTGATATTTGATTCATTTTCGTTGATATCAGGAGAAAACTTCATTCTCGTACCCGTCAAGGAACCCCTGCGCGAATTATTGGAAAGTTTTGTAATATCTGACAAGTTTTCCAAGTTCGTATCTAACTGGAAGGTGCTTATATTACTGGAATCGTTTACTGGATTAAATTCAGAGTCACTAGATGACAACTGACCATGACTAGCATTAGTATTTAATTTGCTGCCAGGCGTATTTGCATCTTTTTTCGGACTATTCAAAGTTGAATTTGAAGATGTAACAAAATGACTTGTATGATGACGAACTACATCTGGTCGCATATCTAACCTGTCTGACCTGTCTGAATTATCTGAATGTTTTCCTTTATCTGATCCATCGGGGAAAGTACCTATCTTCCTTATGGGATAATGATTGTCCAGATGATTATTATCCAAGTCATGACCAAACCCATGTACCAATGTGCTCACCTTCCGACGTAAACTATGAGGGACACTTTCAATAATATGTTGCGCAGATATCGAGTCCTTTGACGACCTTCTCGAACTTAGACTTGGAGGTATTAAATGGTTTCTGTCATAGTTAGGATGATGATGATTTTGTATGTCGCTAGTTTCATTAGGAGTCTTGTCACCAGAAATGGACCCCTTGAGCCGATCATTGCTTCTGCTCGTATTGCTGCCATTACCGTCATTGACACTTGAGTAACCATGATCATTCTCGCTAGTTTGAGTGCTGTGGCTATATTTATTGCTATTATTAGTACTACCATAGTTGTTATCAGTTGCATTATTATCATCATTATTACTGGTAGCCTTGTTGTTATTATCACCATTGTTGCTGCTGCTGTTATTGCTATTGGAAGTGTTGACGCTCTTTTTACGGTTAATGTGAGAGCTGCTAGCTGTAGAATTAGAATGAGAACCCGGACCACCAAATTTTTTCAAAAGGGCTTCAGCAAAGGATTGTTTCCTTGACGGAGCCGCCGCACCTTTTGAATTCTTTTCTGATTGCACATAATCATTTACCTGAGAACTACTACTGACCGGACTACTACTATTATATTCATGATCGCGACTGTGACTGTAGTTCTGATTGTGATTGTGATTGTGATTGTGATTGTGATTGTAATTGTGATTGTGCTTGTGATTATGACTATGATTTTGAGTATGACTAGGAGGATGACTGGGATTATGATTTTGACTGTCACTTGTATCCCTCATTTGTTTCAATTGTTTATGATGTCTATGCTTGCTGGTGAATGAGTGATAACTGGACGTGTGCTTCAAACCTGGCAATTCGTCATTTGGATCCTCATCAATATTGTCCTGATAACTGCGATTGTCCACATTCCCAGGTTTACTACTACTACCTATCGAAAGGGAGCTCAGAGTTCTTCTCAGTATCACAGGTCCTCTTCGTATCTGTGGCTCAGTACCTTTGGTTGTATTGGAAGAGGATTTTGATAGCTTTGGGAGCTGGTTCGTCTCGTTATGCGTATCGCTCATGCTACCAGCTACCGTTTCATTCTTACCGCTCACGTGGTCCTTGGATCGTTGACTCACGTTACTACTACTTCTGTTCCTTGACCGCAGCTCATAATGTCTTTTAAACATTGGCGATTCATCATGAACCTGTTCGTCATACGTATCTGCATCCTTTTGCATCTTCGTCAGTCAATAAAACAAAGTACAATAAAGGTACACCAAAGCAGCGTAAAGACTAATCTTCAATATTGGTGATAGAGCTTTCAACAAGTCTTCCTCAAGCTTGCAAAATTTCCAAGTTATGATTACCTAAGTAATCGATATACAAAATTGGACGAAGAAGCCCTTTCTTGCGCTACACTTATTGTATGACTCGTGTACTACTCTTGCCGTATTCCTGTACCACGCTTGCAACAAATCTCTCCTGAATTCCTGACCCAAACTCAGCGGACTCTTTTGTCCCCCCCTTGTAAATTTGACTCAAATACTCCAGATGCAGGTGAATAACATCTGAAAATCCCATTTCTATTCACAGGAATAATATGAAAAAAAGAACGTAACCCTGATTTCATTTGTGCTTCTTTCTGCCACCAATAAAACACGTTTTACGAAAGCACAACGGACGACGGGGCGAAAAAACGCCAATGGCTGCCTCGGCGGCTAAATACATTGGAAACATCAGATAAACGTATACAGATGTATCTGACCAGCTGCTAGAGACTAGAGTCACTGATCAAAGAACCAGAAGTGAGAATTTTAGCACTCTTCGCAACTTTTTCGCAACTGCAACAAGTCCTGATCATGGTAGAATCCTTGATTGTAATTGGCGTTTTAATAACATTTATACTTCTTGTTTGTTCACGTAGTCACTTATTCAGGATCATGATCATGACACGAATGTATCGACTCTCTAGGAAACAAGACACTCCATAACCAAAATGAATTCTCTTAGGGACAACGAGATAATATGCAAATGACTTTCCTGACTTTACGTCCTTGATGCACTGTTTGTGAAGTGCTCAAGGATGTGGTTATCTAGGGCCCACTGAGCTTGTTGGAAGGAGAAAACAACATACCGCTACACTCGATGTATCTTGTAGATCGAAAGATGCAAAACTGATTGTTTACAATCGTAGATGTAACCCACTGTTCCACAATTTCATGCTAATCCTTTATGTCTGCACCTGCAAATTGCACAGTGTTACTACATAGTGTCCGGAAGCTGGAGATCGGATTCCTTGGAGGGCTGGGCACAGACAAAAATCTCGCCAAATAGATCAAAACATGTCAACAAGAATAGAGACGGGTTTATAATCCAATTCTTTTTATCCGGGTAGCGCGCTGTCATCGCGCCGAGCTTTAGTAATTTGGTCTATTTAAGAACGATAATCTGACAAGAAGCGTAATGTTGGCACAATCACAGAGCCTGTACCACTAACGTGAGGGTGTTCAATATAATCGAAAATGCCTGGAAAAGGAGCTGAAACAAAAAATAACAAGGAAGATGGCGAGACCAAGCCTAAGCCTTGCTGTGTGTGTCTCCCAGAAAAGGACGAAAGAGATCAATGTATCCTTTTCAATGGGCAAGACTCGGATAAATGCGAAGACGTCATTCAAAAATACAAAACGTGCATGAAGACTTATGGATTTGACATCTAGTACATGGTTTCTTCAACGCTGCTATAGCTATTTAACGCTGCTACGTTTATCTATTTATTTATTTTCTTTCATTAGCCTCCTGTATATAATAAAATGAAAAATCAAAATTTGATTTTTTCTTATTCTACGCTCGTTTTGAAATCATCGAACATGTAAGCATTGACTAAAGTATATTAGTGTAGTATCACAAATTTTTAGAGGACGTAAAGTCTGAATTAGGGATTTAAACTTCCATACGGGATGGCAGTACCAAACACGTTTGACGGTGAAATCGATCTTGGTATTATTGGTGGTACAGGTCTGTACCATCTTGAATGCTTGGAGAAACTTGCAGAATTACCACCAATGGAGACACCATGGGGTACTACATCTTCACCAATAGTTATTTCTAAAGTTGCAGGTGATAGTGGTCATTTCCATGTGGCATTCATTGCAAGACATGGTAGACATCATCAATATCCTCCTTCAAAAGTTCCTTTCAGGGCTAATATGGCATCATTGAAACACTTGAAGTGCAAAGCAGTACTGTCGTTTAGCGCTGTTGGTTCGTTGCAAGAAAAAATCAAACCAAGAGATTTTGTATTGCCTCAACAAATTATCGATAGAACTAAAGGTATCAGAAACTCTTCCTTTTTGAACGATGAGGGCCTAGTCGGTCATGTTGGATTTGGTGACCCATTTTCATATTCTTTTGCGCAATATATATATCAATTTAAACATCTGTTGGCAAACAATGATGCGCCGGATGAGCCATGCAATTTGCATTTCGACAAGGAGACCACAGTGGTTTGCATGGAAGGTCCGCAGTTCTCTACTCGTGCAGAATCCAAAATGTACAGAATGTTTGGTGGTGATGTCATCAATATGAGTGTCATTCCTGAAGCTAAACTGGCTCGTGAATGTGAACTACCATATCAAATGATCTGTATGTCAACAGATTATGATGCTTGGAGAGATGAAGAGGAACCCGTTACCGTCGAAACCGTCATTGGAAATTTGAGTAACAACGGTCATAACGCAAATTTACTAGCGTCCAAAGTTATCGAAGAAATGGCAAACGAATTGCCTGAATTCATGAAAACTGGTGACGGTTTAAGAGGCTCAATAAAAATGTCAATTTCTACAAAGCCACACGCAATGTCGAAGGAAACTTTAGCAAAATTAAATTTCTTATTTCCTGATTTTTAACGTGATCCTCAACCACCGCGGATATACATATATGTATATACTGTTATCTTTATGTATTTCTAATCACAGAAATATGATAATTCTTACATTTTTCTCCTAGGGCATGGTGAATTAACCATGTATGCATATTTATTACTGGGAATGTAGCCAGTACGTCCTTCTGGGGTTTGAACACCGCCAAAATTATTCGGGCCCACAATATTATTTCTCAAACTACCAAATGCATTTACCTTACTTACAAAAGCACTTTGAGCATGTCTGTGTAGATTTAGTTGCTGGTGTTGCTGATTTTTTTGGGCCTGTAGCTGCGCCTGTTGCTGTTCCTTTTGTTTTTTCTTCAGTGGTGTCTCTAAAGATTTGAAAAGATATGGCGTGTTTGCAATTGTACTCCCATTTGATGATGAAACAGCCTCTGCCGGCCCACCGTTTTTCTCATTTGCCCTAGAATCTAGTATAACATGAGGTTTTGTTACTGTTGAAGGTCGTTGGATAATGAAGTCTCTCCTTGATATTTCGGGGTTTACAAGTGTATCAAGTCCCAGTAGCTCTTTTTGTGCTTCTGTTAGATTCAAATCATCGACACGAACTTTGGAAAACAGTCTCCACAAAGAAAGGATAACATTATACACCACAATTAGATGAAAGATAGTATCAACGTTCGACCAGTTGATCCACTTCAAAAGAAACGGGAAGTTCATTTGTAGATATCGTCTCCAGCCCATTAAATGATTTCTGATTAGCTCATCTTGCAAATAGCACACCAAACGTTCGCCATATCTAGTATAATCGATGAACAGCTTATAGAACTTTATTAACAAATCCCAAATGGCCAACGCCACTAGATTCACTACTATCGTATGCGTCTCATACTCTTTGTTAACAGTTCTCTCGGCAAGCTTCCCCAGTACTGGATTTTCGAAGTTCCCTAGATCTTCAGTCATCTCTTCATTCTTTTTCAGAGCAATCTCATTAGGAGAAAGTTTCGTATTCAAACGTTCGTCCTCCAGCGGAACACACTCTCTTTCGTAAGCTGAGTCATCTTTCAATAAAGAGTTAAATTTTTTGCCAGGATCAGAAAGTACCTTATTCCTATACAGATAAGGCGATTCCTTCACCATTCGCTGCCTCAACGACTGAAATTGCTCGCTCGATATAGGACGGGAGGGTGTACTTATCGATTCCATGGCTACCTCTCTGGACCTTAAAGTACGAACAACAGCTATCAACTTATAAAGCCATTACTGAACCTGAGGGTAAATAAGAATCTCTTCATTTCTCATATTCTCTTGCAGTCTGTCTCTCTGGCTTAAACGACTCTTCCGAAAGCTCGCTTCATCGCATGTGCCCTAAAGGCCAGCCCTTTTCAGAAAAAATTTTTAGGTTAGAATAAAAAGTGGCAAAAGTATACAATTCCGAAAACAGGGCTTTTGACTCTATCATAAACAAAGGAGGCAAGACATTTTTGAGTGATAAGCAGTTACCTTTCCAGGACTAGGTCTGTCTATTTGGTATTGTTAATATCTCTCTGACATAGCTTGATCACTAACGCCGTGGGGAACCCTAGGTGTATCTGATAGAAGACTTTGGATTGTCATCTTTTAAGTCAAAGGAAGGAGGGTTGACTTTACTGTTTTCGAAGTTCCCACCTTTCTTTTAGTTTACCCCCCTCATAGTCTTTTTACGGAGAAGAGGGTTTTTGGGACCATAGAAAAGCTCCACTTATCGAACAAGATATTCCGATGGGATTTATATCTTCGATCTTGTGTTGTTTAACGGATTCTCCAAAGTCAAAAACACAAAGCCAGGTTAACTCAGGCAAGAAAGTTTCACAAATCACCCCTATCAATTCAAGCAGCAAAAAATCTGCTATTCACTCGTCCCTTTCGAATTCATCTCAAAAGATGATTCATGGAACAAGGCCAGTAAACTCCAAAAACATTGACAAAAAGAGCCGGTCAAAGGAAAAGGAGCTAGAAAATGACAGAATCTATTCCAAGAGTAATGATAATGTAACTGACAAGGGCAGAGCGCCGACGAAGAAACGTTATAACAGCACGAATACCAATTTGACAAAGAAAAGAGGGCAAGCCATGAGGGCCCCGCCTATTCATGGCTTGGCTGAGATGGAAAAGGATTCAGATAATGAGAAGAAGGATTCTGAAAATGGAGAAGTGGAGGAAGTGAATGATGATGATAATGAGGGCAAGGAGACTGTAGATACGCCTAACAAAGATAAGGAAAAGCTTGACGTCGATGCTTCTAACGAGAAGGAAACTCAAGCAGTTTATGTTTACAATGGTGAAACCGACACTAGTACTGGTGGCTCTAGCTATGATCACCCACAGCAAAAGGCAAATCAAGAACCATTTCAGCCACACGCAGTAGGAACAGTACAACCGTCTATTCAAACTGAAACAACTTCCCCTAACCAGCCTAGATCTCTAAACGAACAGGAGCTAATTACAACAGTTCACGAAGGTGAAAATTACAGCAGTGCTGATGACACGGATACTGGTTTGCAAAAGAGATCGAGCAATAATGATGAAGAGGGCGACTATGACATGGCACCGCCCTATGAAGAGGACGAGGAATATTTTGATCTGACGGAACTACAACCTGGACAAACACATGCTATGGGCTTCAACACCTTACTTGCCCCTCAGGATCCAAAATTTTCTGGTAAAAAATGCTTAGTATTGGACTTAGACGAAACTTTGGTTCATTCATCTTTTAAGTATATAAGAACCGCAGATTTTGTTTTACCGGTCGATATTGATGATCAAATTCATAATGTTTATGTCATAAAAAGACCTGGAGTCGATGAATTTTTAAAAAGGGTTGGTGCTCTTTATGAGGTAGTCGTCTTTACCGCAAGTGTTTCAAGATATGGTGACCCTTTATTAGATATATTAGACAAGCATAAAATGATTCATCACCGACTATTCAGAGAATCCTGTTATAATTATGAAGGTAACTATATTAAGAACCTATCACAAATTGGAAGACCTCTTTCCGAAATAATAATTCTCGATAATTCACCTGCTTCTTATATTTTCCATCCTCAACATGCAATCCCTATATCCTCCTGGTTTTCCGATACACATGATAATGAATTACTCGATATTATCCCTCTTTTAGAGGACCTTTCGGAAAGATCAGTACCAGACGTCGGTAAGGTGTTAGATGTAACAATCTAGACGCGGCAATATAGACATAAGCCACTTTTTACGTGGGAAAAATGAGCATACATTTAAAGACGAAGAAAAGAATAAGAAAAAAATAAAGGGAAACATCCATAGGATCATGTTTACACTATGCAATGGGACAATGGAATACTTTATGATCTTTTCGATATGTATACTTTTTTGGAATTAAGGAAGCTGGATCTCCTTTTCCTCACGTATTCTAATCAAACAGTATTTTTTACTGCCTTTCAATATTGCAGCTCACAGAAAAAGTACTATACTTAAACGTATTATAAATTTAGATAAGAAATACAACTATGCGATTTTTTCTATTTCATCATTTAATGATTCTTTAAAATCCTTTGATTTTTATTCAGTGTCCTTTTGATCGTTTTCTGGTTTGCCTTCATATTTGAATACTTCTCCAACAATTTGTTTCTTTCTTTCAGACACAAATTGTGCATCTTTCTTTGTCCTCCTCTCGTTGTCCTCTCTTCTCTTTATAGATGCCAGTTCTGTACCCTTGATTTCTTGAGCTTTTTTAATAACCTTTGGAACATGCCTGTGTCTCGCGATTCTTCTGATTTCGGGCATATACTTAAATCTTTCTTTCAATTTATCGTCATATTCTAATTTGTTTTTCTCTTTCGTTGTCTTGACATTAGATCTCTCCCATGCCTTACTTCTCCATACTCTTACATTTGAATCGTCCGAACCACTTACAATATATTTACTGTCCATAGTATACTTGACTTGGAACACATGTTGCATCCTTTTGGTGTGGTAGATTTCACGAGAGTGACCTTGGTCTGTTTTGAATATTCTTATTGTTTTGTCATATGAACCGGTGACAATCTCATCACCTGTTGGAGAGAAATCTACATCCATCACAGCACTGACATGATCTTTGAAGACGTTTAGTGCTCTCGACATGTTCCTCATATCGTAGTAATATGCGTTATGATCTTCATTTGCTATTACAAAGTTAAATGCTTCCATTGGATTCCAACATATCGCATTAGTTCTTAATCTTTGCACAATCTTTTGGGTGGGTGAGTTTATTCTCAAATCATATAGAACAATCGAGTTATCACTACCTGTACTTGCCAGTATATCTGTTTCATTCTGATTAAATTTGACGCTAGTAACGTTGTCGGCCCCCCATGACAGATTTGACAGCGGCTTTGATCTGGTTGAGTCCCAAAGTTGAATTTCAGCACCACCTGTCACGAAATTAGAGTTTGATCTATGATGGTCAAGACCCTGAAAAGCGTGCTCACCATAAAACGTTTTCAAAAGCCCATCTGCCGTGTTCAGAGATTCGTCATCTTTTATGTTAGCGAAATCTTCGCTGTTAACAGACCAAAGCTTGACAGTTTTATCATCACCACACGATAGCATATAATGCTGATTTTTATTAGAAGCTAACTTTTGAGGACTGACGCAGAGACCAGAGATCATACCATAGTGAGCTTTAAATGAACAAAGCTCCTCTCTCTTTGACATATTCCAGTATTTGATAACACCATCACCTGAGCCACTTGCAATCTTGTTTAAATCGTAATAGTCTTTAGCAATGGTATATACACCATCACGATGACCATTGCCCATCTGGCCAACGAACGGTTTGGCAAACAGCCTTTCTAATTTCGTTGCATTCAGAGCTTTAGTATATTCACGAGCCCTTTCAAAAGGATGAAGCTCAGGGTTAAGATTACGAGGTAGTTGGGATTCTTGAGAATTTTTCACTGGAACGTAATCGTCAGCACTTCTATTTATCGTCTTTATCTTCATAGTTCCGCCAAAACGTGAACAGTTTAATTTATCCTATGTATACAAATGGAAAATGGTATACCAATAATTCAGAGGTATGGCCAAATATCACAGAAAACACTATTTATCCTTAAATATATCATTCACTAAGATATGTCAAAAATGCGATGAGCTTTTGTTAAATTTTTTTTTTCCGTGGCGTGCAATAAGACAAGAAAAAATGAAATGCCAGAAAATCAAGTCAATTTAATTAGTGAAAACTCATTTTTTTTGGTTTTCTTAGTTGGCTCGACCTACTTGCGACCGTTTTGGAAGTCTCAGGTTTTCAACAATCGGTTGACCTATTCTATCAATAACATCATGTGCCCAAAGAACATCTAAATGAGAATACTCATCAATATACCAAATTTTGTAAAGAGAATTTGACTCATGATTGATGAAATGATTAATCAACCTTTCTCCGTCAACCAAACGGTCCTGCCTAGGAATAAACATCATAAAGTGTGGATAATCTTTCTTGCTTTGTCTTGTACTATTAAGATGAAGACCTTCTGGTTTAGCGACTGGATTACCATCCTCGACCGGGAACCAGGTTTTGGAATCTGGGAACAAAGTACCGGCACCTTTTTTAAAGCTCATCTTATTATCCAGAGGACTTAACCACCATTGCATTAGTTTGACTGATATGTAAACGGGAGAAAATAAGAAATGACGATCCCTTAGAGGTTTATCCCACAGTGAATCGTTCCAATCAAACAGATAATTGAACATGACGTATGACATAAAGGGAATAATTATCACACCATTTGTAATTTTCTTCATCAAAAGCATCAATGGTAAAAAGGCTTTATTGCCAAAGATCCACGGATTATCAATACCTTTGGCCATGAATTTAACAAACTGCTTTTCATCTAATAATGGTCCAGGGTAAACTGCAGGAGCTAGCGCAACAAAATTTTCTAGTTTTTCACTTAGTTTAAAATCTGTTCCATATAAAAGTTCGCCATTGACTAGTCCCATGAATCCTTGAGTAGTTCCTTGAGAATGTGACATTAAGGTTAATTTCTCGTGCTTACATTTTGACAATACTGTTTCAATAAGTGCTTTTAAATCATATTGAACCATTTGATCCATATCCCAATCCCATTTTTTTCTTTTATCGAATCCTAGGGCACTCATATTCCATTTTGGTTTAAGACCGCATCTATTGTTACCTAGCCAAATGTCAAAGCCCGACTGATGGAGGAAATATGCCAGTGATTTTCTTCCACTTGAAGCGAACGATCCACTGCTTTGTAAAAGTCCATGTAACATTAGAATTGGGTGCAAATCAGGATTTCTCTCATTGTCTTTTTCTAAACTATCGGTATCATGTTTTAAATGCCATAAATCAATAATAAACCCATCCTCAGTCTCAACTTCAAATTCTTCTATCTCGATATTATATTGTTTATAGTAATATTTTAAATCAGGCACCAGTTTCATATCCTCAGCAGCTAGTACGTCTTGAAATGGATTATCTTCGAGTTCAGAACGATTCTTTTTGGTAAAATTTTTATCGTAGACATATTGATGATTTGCAAGGTTGTAGGTTGAATCAATGGACGTGTTTGCAGTTCCGATATCACTCAATGAGCTGTCATTACTATCTGGTCTTGTGTCTGTGCTAGTTATCGTGTGATCAAACTCGATATTATTATCTTCATCCTCTTCGACATTCAACGGTGAGCACGATGATACCGATAGAGATTGATGCCGTTTCTTTTGGCGTCTTGGGCTATGTGGTTCCTGTTTGGGTATAATGGTAGTCTTGGAACTTCTTGTATCTCTAAAATCGTGATGATGTCTAAAATGTGCAGTTACAAAATTGTGCCATAATGCCAACAAAGATAGCACCAGGAGGAAACAACCTAGTATAGTTCCCGATATTACTCGATATATAAAATCAGAGATTGCCTCCAGCATAGCGACGTTGGATACTAGAAGGGTGACTGGACTCGTTGTTTGATCTTATCAAATGTGATAGAATTGATCGAGATTTCGTTGAAACCTAAAAAGTCTCGCTTGATATTGTTTTTGTAACACAAAAAATAAACAGTAGAAAAGAATGAAAATGAGAAGATAAGACCGACAAAATCGGTAATAGTTTATTGTAAATTAGTCAAAACTGCAATGTTTTTTCGGGAGGCGAGTTCAAAGTTTCCCAATGATCCCGATAATAATGAACTAGACATTCTTGCCGTACATTTTAGCAACGAAATAGCTGTGCAAATCCGTTTTAATGGAGAATTAGATTCAACATACGAGATATCTGTAAAAGGCCTCAACGGTATAGGAAAGAGATTTCTTGCTGGTCATAGCATCATGGGCGATGATGATGAAGATGATATTTCGTTTGTGGGTGATATGGCTAACTACCAAATAGCTACAAAACTAGGCAATAGTAACGATACAAAACTACATGTTGTGTGCACACAGATAGCAGAATTATATCACCAAATAATACTTCCAAGGAATGTTGATGGAATGGGAGCATCTAATGAAGATGGAATTACGTCACGTAAAATATTAGTGACATTAAGTAGTAAGATTTGGAGAGACAATAATATAGGCAAAGATTTTGATAAACTTATTTATATTTTACAAAACATAAAAAAAATGTATAATATATGATTAATTAGAATCATCTATAACAGCCATATCAAGTACTTGAATAGTTCCCTTACCATCACATAAATTCACTAGATCTCTATAAGTAACTGGGTCAATCAAACCATTGAAAATCCAATTTATCTCACCATTGTTTTGAGGACTATTATCATTGATTAAAATTTTAATCTTGTCGATTGTTTCTATTTCTGCAACATTGAGTGAAATTTTAACTCTCATCTTTGCTCTAACTATAGGTATAATTTGCTTGGATACCAATAATTTGATCGCATCCAGTGCCTGAATCTTGGTAGATTTGTTAAGAACTGGACTAAATTTCAATTCATTCAAGGCTTTATGAATCATTGTTGGTGGATATCTTTTCTTAGACTTTGGATTTATACATTTTGCGCTTACAATAGTGAGCAATTCATTATTAATTTTATTTATCATTAGCTGTCTTTCTTTTTCAGATAGCTGAATTTCACCTTTTTTCATAATCTCTTCAATAATAGGATCTAGTTCTGTAGTACCAAAACATTTTTGTAGATCATCTTTGGGAGCGACTAAACCTTTCGAAACATTTGTGAAAACTTGGTGAATTTGTAGGACCTCATCTAAATCCTTTTCGACACCTTTCCGAAAATCCTGAACTTTATTTTGATAGCAGGCTATTTCGAATCTTTTCTTTGCCTTCTTCAACCTAACCAAAGAAACATTTGTTAGTTTAATTTGACCAGAAGGCTGATTAATTGGCATAACCCTACTACAATCTATGGATTTTTGAGTTGAACGGTACGAAATGAATACGCTAGTCAGCGCAGGGTTTCGCTTTATCAGGACAACACAAGATTGAAAAAAAAAAAAAATGCCATAAAAAAACAAATAAATATACCAAATATATCATATTTATAAAAGAAAAATAAAATAATTCAAGTGTATCGACAAGTGAAATTTTGAGAGTTCATAAGGGTTCATTAAAATGTGTCTTATTGGATTAGACAATCCATCTTTTGGCAAACATATCAAGTATAGCATGATAATGACCAATAACACCAAGCACAACGAAAAAATGCCATATTGTATGAGATGCACCAAAGTAATCGACCCACCAAAGGGACTTGAAAGAATGGGCATGGCAACAGCATTTCACTGACTTTGGATGTTTTGTAGGCGAGGGCCTAAAATGAATATGTTTATGTCTGGTTAAAATCGTTAGATCAGATGACAACTCAGTTTCTGTAGGGATGGATTTATCGACGATATAGTCAGTTCTAAATCTTTCTGGGATGAATGAGCCGTAAAAGAAAACACCAATCAGATACCAACCGAGCGATTTTTTAGTCACTGGTACAACAAGTGAAGCGGAAAATTTCCAGCTAGTTCTCAACGTTAAATGCAAGAAAGACAAACACCCCATTAGTGCTAAAAGGATGAAAAACTTGATTCTCAACGGCCTTGCTTCCGGCCTATCGAATTTTGGTGACCAGTTCATAAACACACCGAACAAACCTAAAACAGATGATATTGACATGTAAAGATATAGTGAAAATTTGTAGTCGTACATTGTAACAAATTCGGTCGTCATGATTGAAGCAGTGATGAGCAAAGTGATACCGGAGTAATCGACACAAGCGAATCTCGAACGCAGGTTCAAGATCGAAGTGCCATTGAAAGTATGCCAAAACATCGACGCAAACAAACACTTCATTCCTGCCAACAGGAAAACGAAAACGATCAACTTCGCCGGGAACGGGACCTGATCCGAGTTCCAAATCGCCGACTTTGGATAGTCAACCATCGCCAGGAAAATCAGGTACAAGCCGCCAAGCAAATGGGTCCAGATGTTCGACGTTTCGTTGTGCCAGCCGTACCAATTGACAATCGACAGAAAAGACCTTTTGTGTGAGCTGTAGAAACGATATCCGTTGATGATGAACGGATTTTCCCTCCACGCAAACGGCAGCTGGTAGTAATGCAAGTGCTGCGATTTCCCCAGCTCGCGAGCCGTGGAGTGGTTGAAAGTCTTGATGTAATTTTTCACGTCCGCCGACGCCGTTGGAAGCGCAACCTCCGCAACCTCCTCTATCGTGGCCGGCGGCGAGTCCAGCAACGTGAGCTCGTCCTCGAAGATGACCGAAGACGCAGCCGACGACGACGACGCGTACGCGTTGTGCTGCGCGCTATTGACCAGCGTATTCGAGTCCGAATACATCGAGTTCAAGTCCCCCACCTCGGCGTCCTGCTTGTGCAGGTGCCCGTGCTTGGCGTGCACACGCCCAGGTGAGCCCGGCACGCGCTCACCAGCCCTGCGCTCCACCGCCGCCCGTTGCGCCGGTTTCCGGCGCAGCAGCGTGCTGAGAACGTACTGAGAGTATCTGTTGTTGACCGCCGCCGCCGACAGCCGGCTGGCGCTGCTCAGCAGCGAGTAGCCGCCAGCCTCTGGCCCCGCGCCACCGCTGCCACCTCCACTGCCGCCAGCCTCGCCGACACCGACCACCTTCCTCTTCAACCGGCGGAGTCTGTTTCCATTGCTATAGCTGTTGTAGCCCTTCTGGGCCGCTGCCATCAACATCTCCAGCTGCACCTAATATGCGTCCTACACCCACAAGGACGAAATCTCGCAGTCTTCTGTGCTGCCAGCCGGGATCTCTGGTCGACCTGGAAGCCGCTCGAGCACGACCTGTTTATATTTATATGCCTGGGCGTTCGTTACGGTACCGCGCTCCTCAAAGCAGCACCACGCTTTTTCTTTTGGCCCCACCGTGCGGGACCCGAGCGAAAAAACGAAGGCGAAAAAACCCGAAAAAACGCCGCTGTCCGGCCGTGCGCGTGCTTTCTTTTGCCGGACAGGTTGCCCGCACCCGGTGTCCGGCACCGCGTGTCCCGGACAGGACCGGCCCTCTGTCCGGGACGCACGTGCCCCGTGTCCGGAGGCCGGGTGCCCCCGCCCTGCTCGGAACGGAAACTCGAGCCGACGTCCGCCTGGCTGTGCCCTTTGAGGCGTGATTGTGGCATTGGGACCGCATCGTGACCGGGACTGCTTGACTGGCTGGGACGGGGACTGGGACTGACCGTGGGTTTGTCGCGATCGGACTGATACTGTTTGGGTTGGAAGAGCCAGGTCGGAAGACCGGTCGAGGACAAGGTCGGAAGACCATGTTGCGTTGGGTTCTTTTGGCCCAGGTGGGAATATCGGTATACAGTGTTGCTCGAGGCGTGATCGAGTGGTTACTTGGGCGTTCGAGCGGTTGAGTGGTTGAGTGGTTGAGTGTTCGAGTGTTTCCGTGTGTACGTGTGTACATGTTTCAGAGTTTAGTGCTCAAGTGTTTGTGTTGTTTGAGTCCCCCGAGCATCTCATCTAAGTGGCCACGTTAAAGTTTAGTGATGTCGGTTAATGGCGTCTCCGATAAGGACCCCTGGGCAGCCCTCTGCCATTCTTCAAACACAAGTCCCATTCTGAACCAGACTGCGATGAACAGCAACGCCAACAACATGGATTCGGAGCTGGCGTCGATAGTGTCGTCGCTGAGCGCGTTGTCGAACGGCAACAACAACCCGGGCAGCCATCAGCAGCAGCAGCATCTGCCACAGCAGTCGCAGCTGGGCGGTTACCGCAGGTCGAGTGTGGGTGCGTCGTCCAACAACCAGGAGCTGGACGTGTACGCTGCGAGCATGCAGCCGCCGCCGCCGCCGCACTCGCAGACGAGGGCTGCGCTGAGCGTCGGCACTGCTCCGGCATACTCGAAGCAGCGCACGCGTCTCCTTAATAACCACTATTCAGCCAGTATTGCGGGCCCCATCATGTTCACCGAGGCCGTGGGTGCGGGCGGCGGCGGCGGGTTCTTCGAGAAATTCGGCAAGTCTCTGATTGAAGGCACAAGGGAGCTCGAGAAGCAGCCCAGCGAGCAGGATGGCCCGGCCAGAAGAGCGTCTGTCAACTCGGAGAGCCCGGAGGGCCAGCACAAAACCATCTGGAATGTTGCTCAAGCGCCCGTTTTCAAGCCAAACCAGGACACGTTCAATCAGTTCCCGCTGAGTTTGGCCAGTCAGTATCCCGCCACCTTCGAGTCGAACTTGGAGTCACAGCAGCGACCAAACCTGGAGCCCAACCAACAGCCGTTTTTCTACATGTCAAGCGATATTTCTGTCCCACCGCAGCCCGCGCCGAAGCCCCAGAGCGAGCCGAAACACTACAGTAAACCTACCAAGAAACAGCAGACGAACCCATATCTGGATGTGTCGAAAAAGTTTACAAATAATACGAAATCGCCCACGAGAATCGCATCGCCATCGCAGCCACATCAACAGCAACAACATACGCCGCACAACGCGCCAAAACATGCAAACATTACGTCGCGATCGCCACTGTTGGAAGAATTCAGATCAAATACAAATGAAAAGGTGTATTCTCTAAAAGATATCGTTGGCTATGTTTTGGAGTTCTGTAAGGATCAGCATGGCTCGAGATTCATTCAGCATGAATTGTCCGTCGCGACAAACTCTGAAAGGGAGGTTATATTTAATGAGATCAGAGATTTCGCAATCGAATTGAGCGATGACGTTTTTGGTAATTACGTTATCCAGAAATTTTTTGAATTTGGTTCAAAGACACAAAAGGATATTCTAGTGCATCAATTCAAAGGTAGGATGAAGTTTCTTTCGATGAAGATGTACTCGTGTCGTGTCATTCAAAAATCTCTAGAATATATCGATTTGCAACAAAGAATCGACTTGGTTAATGAATTATCAAACTGCGTTCTACAAATGATCAAAGACCAAAATGGCAACCATGTTATTCAAAAATCAATTGAAAGAATTCAGTTAAAACATCTTCCATTTATATTGGATTCATTGAATGGTCAAATTTACCATTTGTCAACACATTCTTATGGTTGTCGCGTCATCCAAAGGCTGTTGGAGTTTGGTAACGAGTCTGATCAATTGAAAATTCTAGTTGAACTAATGGATTTTATTCCTTATCTAATTCAAGATCAATATGGTAACTATGTTATTCAACATATTTTACAGCAGAATTCCAAAACATCTTTTGATGAAATGATCAAGATCAAACAAAAAATCATTGAAATCGTTTCAAAAAATGTTGTCGAATTTTCAAAGCATAAGTTTGCATCAAATGTTGTTGAAAAGGCGATACTTTTTGGCTCTCCAGATCAAAAGAAATTGATTGTTTCACAAATCCTGCCAATTGATGAAAACCATGCTGTTGATTTAAATGATAATTCACCACTGATCCTTATGATGAAGGATCAATTCGCAAATTACGTTGTTCAAAAGCTTGTTGGTGTTTCGAAAGGTAATGATCAAAAATTGATCGTAATCGCAATTAGATCATATCTCGAAAGGCTGAACAAATCTGATTCAATGGGTAATAGACATCTAGCAAGTGTTGAAAAACTGGCTTCATTAGTTGAAAATGTTAAAATATGAGACGCCCTTTCCTACCTTTTACTCATCCTATATTGCCTTATTCTTATCGCTACTGTGCATACTGTTTTGTTAATAATCCTGTTTATATATATATATATTATTTTTCGAGTAATTATTCAATAATTATCCTATTAAAGCATACGAAAATGTCCATGACATTACAAACCCTGTCAACTCTCTAAAGAATGATTGGAAAAATATCTCTTGTACTGGACTTTGGAAAAATTGACTTGGTTTGCATTGACATACCCATATACTAAACAAAACTCCAATCAAAATATAACTACCAATAAACATGTAAAACCCTTGAAGGGATTCAAACTGTAAAATTCCTGCACCTAGGCCGATCACCAGTGATGTAGAATCCTGGAGTTTTTCGAGTTTTTTTTTATTCCTGATGATATTCTCACTATCCAGGAGTTCACCATAGTCCTTAATTGCCATCTTTCTGATCAATGTGTCGTGTTTATTCTTGTGTACCTTTGCGAATGATCCCCTTTTAAAATAAGCATGCGCTTGTTCGCTTATTCACTTTTCGTTACTTCAAACTTTTTTTTCAATAAGAATTTTCAAATTTCATCTCATCGTCTATATGATGTAACAAATAAAGAAGAAATCGTGAACAGCTGCGCTATGCCATCTCAGTTGGAAGAACTGGTATCATTTTTACACTCGCCACAACCCGCTGTAAGACAAATTGCTCTTGATAATCTAGTAGGCTTTAGTACGGGTCCAACAGCCAGTATTTTCAAGTATGATAATTGTCAAGCCATCAAAGATCTAAAAGAACTCACAAAAGAGAAATCTAAAATTTTAGTTCAACAATCTGTCACCATACTGGCAAATCTATGTGGTGACGATCAACTGAGAAACTTAATTGCTAATGATCCAGATTTTTTACTCTATTTGACTTGGAAAATATGTGATCTAAATAATTCAAGTGCTGATATCATGTGTATCCTATTGAGTAATCTGGCTAAAGAGGATGTAATTACAATAGTTTTGGAATTTAGCAGAGATGGAGAAAATTTGCCACCGCTTGATAAATCGGTTTTTAAAAGTGATAAAGTAATGGATTGTTTAATGGACTGTTTTGTAAAAGGATACGATCGTAAATTGAACAAATTTGCCAATTTTGATTACTTAGCGTATTTCTTCGCTGATATTTCTCGTTTTAAGAAAGGTAGACAGTATTTCATAGAGTTACAAGAAAATGATAACGTAATACCAATCTCGAAATTATTGGTGTTTACTGAAAAATATGATTCTAAAACAAGAAGGGAAGGTGTTGCTTCTACAATCAAAAACTCTCTATTCGATTCAGAGACGCATGTGAGAATTTTGAATGATGAACAAATTAACCTATTGCCATATATTCTTTTACCAATTGCCAGTGCTAAGGATTCAGAAATTGACGAAGAGGATATGTTTAATTTACCAGATGAGCTGCAGTTGTTACCAGAAGATAAAGAAAGAGACCCAGTAACCTCAATCGTTTGCTGTCATTTGGAGAGTATTCTTTTACTATGCACTACAAATAGTGGGAGAGAATTTTTGAGAAGTAAATCGGTCTATCCGCTTATTAGAGAATTACATAAGAATGTTGATGATGAGGATATTGGTGATCTTTGCTACAGAATTGTCAACGTTTTGATGAGAGGTGAGCCAGAAAATGTTCAACTGGAAGAATTACCGGCAAAAGCAGCAGATGGGGAAGCAGATAAGGACTCTGATGAGGAGTCTGACGAAGAGGGAATTGTTGAAGTAGTTTGAGAACATACTTTTTACCCCTACTTTACACAACATTTTTTTTTTTTTAATATATAATTCATAGATTTAATACATTGTGTGAATTGTCATGAAAGAAAAGAAAACGAAAGGAAAGGAGAGGAGAAATATCTAGAAGCTTTAACTATCCTTGTAAACACTCTACTTCCTATAAACTTCATTCAAAAAACCAAAAACATTATACTGATAGAAATTTATTTTTTCAGTTCCATATACCCGCCGTTATTTTCTACTTTTTTACAAAGTTTTTTCACTATGGCAAACATCAGTTTCTTATTTTCAGGGCCAGGATATGTCTTTCTAATAGACTTACCAAATTCTTTGACATTAACTTGACCATCTCCAATAGCATCAATAATATCCTGTTCGGTGATTAATGGAATACTATCTGGTTCCACTTTAATCCTCTTACTAGCCACTTCCGCATTTGGTACCACTTGATCGACTTCTCTTTTCCGCTTCGCAGCTTTGGGGTTCCATTGGCCCTCCGGAAAGTTCTTAAGAATTTTCCTGTCAGCTTTCAATATAATAATACAGTCCTTAATACTTTTCAATCTTATCTGTGGCTCTTTATTGATCAGTGATGCTGATGGAGAACTGGACTGCTTTTTTGGCTGAAGTTTCTTTGTATTTGAATCCTCTGAATCTTCTTTCTTGACTTGCTCAGATTGTTCGTTATTCTCCATATCAGATTCTGATAAATATGGATTGATTTCCTCATCATCAGACGAATAAAGAGCGGCTAGCTCGGTTTTTTGCAGTGCTTTTTTGATTCTTTCACCTTCTTCATCTATTTTTTTCTCATTAAATAAATCGTCTTCTTCCTCCGAATGTTCTGCATTGTCACGAAGACCCATGGCATTTGCTTGTAACATTTCTTTTTTGATTCTTTGTTCTGATTCCTTGTTTTCTTGTTCGTTACCATCAATGATCGGTGCTTCTTCATCATCTGCAAACTCTTCATCATAATCCAACTCAACTTCTGAATTATCCTGATGTTCATCATCTTCTGCAGCTCTTCGATCTGATACCGCTTTGAGTCTTCTTCTAGTTCTATCATATCTTGTCGTTGTTGTACCTATATTATCTAGATGTTTCATTAACCAACGAGGTACTTCACCACTTTTTTTATCCATTCTCTTTTCTGCCTCATCAATTGTTAATGTTGCATATTTGTTTCTAGCTGTAAATTTGTAAACTTTATCCGCTGGAATCATAGTAAAACTTCCATCATCCTCAACACTTAGAAGAACATATGAATCTGAATTACCAGCTTCATATGAACCAACCCATGTATTGTAACCGTCAAAATCTTCCATAACCCATGGATAAAACTCTTCAAATCTAAGCTTTTTAGCGTTTTCATCAAGTACTCTTAATTGACGAGTTTTTCTTCTCATGTTTCCTCTCTTCGCACGTCCTCCACCATCTGGAGCGACATCTGCTAAGGGATCTGCCGTACCCTGTTCTAAATCATCCGCCACTTCCTCACCATCATATTTTACCATTCCGACTTTTGTAGGATCAGCAGCAGGCCCAGCGTCTTCTAATTTGGTTATTACCGACTTTGCCTCCTGATTTGGGTTATCACTCTCTGTCTTTACAGAAGCAACTTGATCGACCATGGATGGTGGTGATGTCGATGTAGCTGCATACGCTGGTGTAGATCCTGGCACTGATCCAATATCTGAGGCAACGTCACCAATTGCAGTGCCTGGGCTCATTACTGATGCAGATCCGGTAGGTGCTGCTGGGGTTGGTGAAGCTGATGAGTTTGTAGGTGCTGCAAATGTCGCAGATGCACTGGCCATCTCAGATGTTGTTGACGCTGCAGTAGTTGGTATATCTTTCTCTCCACCGTTTGCAGTTACACCGTCTAAAGCGCCTTCTCCATTGCCCATTTTTCTGGTTCCCAGTCCCTCTTGATCCTGTTTGTTCTTGTATTCTGAAATTTCCTTCTGTCTCTGCACAATTTCAGCTCTCGTTAACTGGAACTGCAAATTTCGAGTGTCCTTACGATGCAATCTAATAGGTAAGTGAAAATCTTTGGTAGGATTGATGATTTTTTTGCTTTGAAACTTCAATAGATGAGTTCTCATATTATCAAGTTCCTCTTTCCCCACTGCTCGTAATGGAAATTCATTATATTCGTCTTCAGTCTCCTCCTTCACCTTAACTTTCCCACCTTCCACTCCATTCTGCAGCAACAACTTTTCTGTGGCCTCCTGTAACTCAGGATCGTCTTTCTTGACCACAGGCTTTGGTGTAGAACCTTTCCCCATCCTTGATCTCAAGAAATTCCTTCTCATTCTATCAGGTTTGATGAATGGTGACACGCTGGATCCATTCCCATTTCTTCCAGACATCTTGGAATCAAAGTCAGCGATGAACTAGGTACTTGAGCGATTCTCCTCCTGCTGCAGTGCCCCTGGATGGTCCCTTGATAGTCTGTCTATTTAACTCAGAAGTATATTTCATATTGCCCATCTGCATTACGGCGAACACACGTCACCGTATACGAAAACACACCTAATAATATACAAGTGGTCCAAGATGTGAGTTAACAAGAGCTTTAGTGGGTCATTTTCTGCACTGCAAAATGACCAATCTACATCTGCAAAGTAGCTGAAGGTATTTGAAAGTGCCAAGGCAACGTATTGTTTGGTTTGCCGTCAAAGCACGACTAATAGTCATGCTTGTGCTTCTATGCAAAAATCTGGAAGGCATCTATGGTAACACCACTAATGCACGCTTCTTCCTGCTGTCGAAACTACTTGAGTCGGACGAGGCACCTGTGTACCTCAATTTAGAAGCCTCTTCATTAGTTTCTTGATGTTTCTTCAATAAAATTTTTCGCATGGTATCTTATCCGGTGAATCATCATAAAAAAAACAGATTCTATAGTTCATGTACAAAACCAGAGGCATCAGAGCATTGAGCAAAATTAGAGCGTATTTTAGTTTCATTTAAAAATTCAAGCTATTCAAAGTGCCAGGATGACTTCTGCAGCTGATCCTAAGACGTCTTTTGAGCTTATCACAAAAAACCTACAGGAAGTTTTGAATCCCCAGATTATCAAAGATGTGTTGGAAGTCGAAAAGAGACCATTGAAAATTTACTGGGGTACAGCGCCAACTGGTAAGCCTCACTGTGGCTATTTCGTTCCAATGACGAAATTGGCTCATTTTCTAAAAGCAGGCTGTGAAGTTACAGTATTATTAGCTGATCTGCATGCTTTCTTGGATAACATGAAAGCGCCTCTCGAGGTTGTTCAACACAGGGCTAAATATTATGAATGTGCCATCAAAGCTATTTTGAGAAGCATAAATGTTCCAATTGAGAAGTTGAGATTTATTGTTGGCTCATCTTATCAGCTAACGCCTGAATATACAATGGATGTGTACAGATTATCTAACATTGTGTCTCAAAATGATGCCAAAAGAGCGGGTGCAGATGTTGTTAAACAAGTTGCCAATCCACTTTTGAGTGGGCTGATCTATCCACTGATGCAAGCGCTGGATGAACAGTATCTGGAATGTGATGCACAATTTGGTGGCGTCGATCAAAGAAAGATTTTTGTTCTTGCAGAGGAAAATTTAAAAAGTCTTGGATATAACAAGAGAGCTCATTTAATGAATCCAATGGTTCCTGGCCTTGGTCAAGGTGGCAAAATGTCTGCTTCTGATCCAAATTCAAAAATTGACCTATTAGAAGAACCAAAACAAGTTGATAAGAAGATCAAAAGTGCATACTGCAGTCCTGGTATTATTGAGGATAATGGTTTATTAGCATTTATCAAACACGTCCTGTTGCCAATTCAAGAATTGAAAAATGATTCAGATGCTTTTGAATTTTTCATCAATAGACAAGAGAAATTTGGTGGTCCAATTACTTACAAATCTTTCGAGGATTTGCAGAACGATTTCAAGGACGAGAAGTTATCACCACCGGATCTAAAAATCGGTGTAGCCGACGCAATTAATGTACTACTGGCTCCAATTAGAGAAGAATATAAGACTAGTACAGAATTTCAAGAAGCTTGCGCTAAAGGCTATCCAGTTGAAACGAAGGTTAAAAAGGTGAAAAAAGTCAAGAATAAAGGTTCAAGATATCCTGGTGCACAAAGCGAAAGCGGTCCTATTGATTCCGTCGATAAGACCGCTGAAAAGCTGAATGATACTAGTCTATGAACTGGTATTTTAGAATTGTAGTAAGAAAAACAGTATCTAATTAGTCTATGCACTTTGAGTAGACTTGTTTTTAAATAAGAGATTCCTTTCTGAACCTTCATATTCTTCACATTGTTTCCCATCCACCCAGATCGGAATTTCCATCGGTCAATCTGAGGACAATGTGGGGAATCATGTTATCCAACATGACTCCGTTGCACAAATGTTCATACCGTTTTTCATCCAGGAATACTGGTGTATTATACTTGAAGTCTACATCTGGCTCTCCGTGCTTATCTAGATAGGGAGCAGAGTAAAATGTTCCTCTTTCGCCATATGACAAATAAATCGAATTGCTTCGAATCATCAAGAACATACCGTAAGTTGAAGATATGCTGCATTCGTTCCTCACATGATTCGTGCACACTCCTAGAGCATAACCGTGTAGGGAAACGGACTTTCGCAAATTACATTGTTTACCGCAAAACAAACAGAAGGCAATATCATCTTTCAATACTTTGTGCATGAGATTATCTTTTTCGGAGAGAAAGAAGTGCGATAAAGAGTGCGGTAACTTGACCAGCTGAACAGGCAGAGGAGAGCTAAATTTCATTGCTTTCAGTCTGGGACAAATTCTACTCATAGGCGGAACCGCAGGGAATCCCATTGTGGCCTCAAAAGCCTTAAGAGATTGTTCCACGTCAAATTCTTGCAGTATCTCTGACAATCTGGGTAATTTTAGATACAACAGCAAAATATCAATAGAGCTGGGGGATTTAATGAAAGGTTCAAGTTCCGTTCCAACGGCATATTGGGCATAGAACATTATGGAAAACCTTCTTAAGAATATTCCTAGAGAGTTTGTCAATAAGCCGTGAATTTGAAAGCGCAGATGGCATATACCATTCATGTATGATTCTACTTCTGGGCTGAAAAAGCTCACTACTCTAGTAAACATTTTCACTATTAGATCAACTTCAACCTCTAATCTTGTGGTATCATAGGGAAAATCGCTTATTGGTTGTTTTACCATTTTCCAGACTTCAGGGCAATCATTATAAAATTCAACTTGAAGCATTTCTTTCGCTAAAATTAACATATCCTGTATGATTCTTCCTTTCACTGCATTCTTAACCTTGCTCAAATTTGATAGACCAGCTACACAGTTGGAAGATCCAGATTCGCATTGATTGACAGATTTAATTGCTTGGTTTGCAACCAATAAAAAATCTGTGTCAATTCTCCTGAGCAAAAATTGCTGCCAGGAATATTCAAATCTCATTGACATATTATCTTGACGAATATGATGGTGCAAAAACAAAATTAACTCATTCAATAGTCGAAGAGTCAATAATCTAGGGCTCGAGATTACTTCCGCAAAAGAGCCCGATCCTGTCCTCGTCGCCAACTCTGTATTGCTAATCGTATTCACGAACAATGTATCCAATGCATTAAAATGATCTTTATTCTTTTCGGATTTTTCCTTAACCAGATCCTGAAATATTCGAGCTGCTTTTATGCTTGCCGAAAGCAGTAGAGACCGAGTGTCCTCTGAGATGCAACTGGCTTCGGCCTTAAAAAAATCACTGGCTGATCTGGAAATTCCTTTAGTCAACTGTGGTAAAAATGAGTTACACAAACCATTGCATAAGGGGCAATACATGAGTCCAAACCCATATGCTACGGGAACATTTTTTGTTGTTTGGTTGTGAGCTGCCCTTATTGTTTTCATATGATTTCCTAAACATGATATATGAGCACCGTGGCCACATGTTCTTAAAACGGCCCCCTCCCGAGTGGAGTCTACACGAGATTCGACACATGAAAATTTCATTCTTTCCATTTCTTCATCACACAGATTGGAGTTCTCTGCTGCCTGGCTAAACAGTTTTATGTGACTCAACTTGTTATCAAAGTTTATTCCATGATCGCATATATTGTTTTCTTGATAGGAAAAGAAGATGAAAGCATCCTCTTCATGTGTCATTTTACAAAAAACGCATGTTTCTCCCGGAAACTCCCAACCCAACGTCTTTGACGTCTCCAAGGACTCAGGAGATGATTCTCTCATGTACTCCTTTTCAATTGCAAGACTATTATTCTCGATAAACTGTAGCTGTTGCTTAGCCAATTCTCGTAGCATCTTTTCTTTTCTCGATCTTGCAAGTCTCTTCTTTTTTTCAAATTTACCATCCTTGGTTGCCTTCATTTCGCTAGAAGACCACAGAATTGTCTCATTGAAAGATTCAGTTTGTTCCTGAAGATAACTTTTGATATCTACGTGTGCCGCAGTCTTTGCCAAATACCTAAACACTTCTCTAATTTTACCATGCACTTGAGTAAAACACTCTTTCAGAAGTAGTCCATACAGAATTGAACCAATGCTATTGTAGTAGTAGAATTCAGTATCCACAGATGCAAATTCATGCCAAAATATTTTCATAAAATCATTAAGATTATTGACAACACATTGGTGAATTAAGTGTACTACTACTGGCAAAAGGCTATCATGATTGAACTTGTTAATTAACTCTAGAGTGCTTTTCAAAAACAATCCAAATGTATCCACCGAGGAGATAGCATACAACCTGGAGTAAGGTGTTTGCTTCAGAAGACCTATAACGTCTTTAGCCGGAACAAAGGTATCATCGTAGTTTATGTGCTTTTTAGATGCCATTGAAACTCTAATTTTCTTCTCAACTTCGTATCTTTTGCTCGAGGATAATGCAACATAGTACGGTTCGATATCTGCAATGTACTGCTTTTTCAAAGAGTACTGTCCGTGATCAGTCAATCCAGATGGAGGGGTAAAATTTGTGAATTTTTCCAAATAAAGATCAAATGCAGCATGTTTAGTGATATGTTCTGGTATGCATTCCATGATTTGTGAGTAAGTGCAACTTCTAAAGCACAGAGCATGGACAATTTCTGCCTTCAACGTTTTTTCAAACCCATCAACGCTAGATACAAGAGTTAGCGATTTTATTTCCGTCAGAAGTTGAACAAGAAGTAGTATGCATTCATAAACAATTGACACCGTAGTTTCACGTTGTGGATAATCTCCCACCGGAACTCCGTTTGACCAATGTTTCAAACCCCATCGAGCAATATATGTTACCATGAATTCGTCAGGATCCGCATGTGACATGCTAAATTGAACATTAAAAAGATCACTCATATATGTAAATTCTCTCATACTGTATTTTGTATACATTCTTGCTTGATGAGTGATTGGAGATCCATTTCTGACCCAAAATCCAACATTAATTTGCCCCAGAAGAACTAAAGTTGATAAGGCTGATTCGCACACGAATAGGGAGTCTTGTTTATCTTGGAAAATCTCATTAAAATCCAGATAATTCACCATATCATGCGGCGCAGGAGCGTATCTTCCACATTGACTCCATTGGAGAACAAACTTGAACAAATATGACATTGGATTGAAAAAATTCTGTGTATCGACGCCAACTTGAAAATTTATTATATTTGCGACATGACCGCAGATTTTTTCTTTGATAATTGGAAGTAAAGCGGGCTTATCTTCATTTGATGCAAAGCTTGACCATAAAAAAGTTGATGATACGGACTTTCTGAATTGTGCTAACAGTTGCAGCTCTTTTTTCATGGTCATTTTTATTAATTTGACTACAATGTCTTTACGAGTTTCTTTGTCATCAATTATCGAGATGCTTCTGATAAAACCATCGACCATGACCAGTACTGAGGAAAAGTAGAAATAATAAGATGAGAAATCGAAACTTTCGAATTCAACGTGCTCCGCAGTTTCACGTTTCAAACGTAAAATATTATTGAATGCACCGAATGACTCAACTATTAATGACAAAATATCATTATTTTGAAGTAATTCTAAAGGTATTGTATTGGTGGACATCAAAATGCAAATATCTTTGAAGCACATTATTGTTCTACGATTTCGTATTGTTTCATTGGGCAATTTACAGTCATGAGATAGGGGTATTGGTAAATATGCTAATAGATCATCTGAAGTAAAAGCCATTAACGTGAATGCAAATTTCAAAGCCCTTTGGACAAAGCAATTTCGTATAGCCAGATTTGCAGTGTCGGGATGTTGAAAAGTATATTGAGAAAAGATACTCATTAATGAAACTTTAAAACCTGTACTATCTGATGCAACCGTGCTATAAAGAACAGAGAGATAGATATCAAAGTATTGAGCTGCAAGGCAGTTTTTTGCATCATCTGTAATTGTAAAAAGTGAAGAAAGAACTTTCAACATTCTATATCTTGAAAATCTCGAAAGAAATTGCGTCGACTCTGCTAAAATATATTGAAATCTTGATCCATGCAACGGGTGAAACCTAGAGATGGTATTCATAACATTCGTATCTGCCAATCGCTTGTCATAATTTGACATTACATCAGTGATTTTTGGATCATTGATATTTGTAAAATTCCAAGGTTTGAACCATGGAAAAGTATCATGTTGTTCATAAGAGACCAAAAATCCGCCTAATAGATTTAATTTCGCAACATATGGGCTCAAAAAATTTGGAGTAAATTTTGCCGATCGCAGACCTGATTGCCAAGCATCTAACATCGATAATCGCAAAGCCTTTCTTCTTCTTAAGTCAACTGTTTCCTCAGTAGAGACAATATACAGCCATTCAACAACATCGTTAATTAATTCTCTTTTGAAAACATCCTCCATATTTCGAACATGACTATGTATGCCTTCTTGTTGCAAAATAGTTGAAATCTTTTGAATCTTGGAAATATCAGGTGATTTTGCAAGAATTACAGATGGATGACCATCCTCAAGCATTTTTGTTAAGCTTATCGCAAATTCTGCTGGCTTGTTAAATATTCTTGCTATCTTTGAAGCCAAATCCTTGCAATGAATATTGCAGTCTTCTTCATCGATCTGTACAGCCCACTTGCGATTATTTCCGATTCCATTTTCCAAATCGGTTTCCTCAGGGACACTCCCACCTGAGTCCTCTAGTGCAATTTTAAAGAGAATATTATCATCGGGCTTCCGCACCGGTTTTTTAAAGTTCACCACGGAAAGAGGTGCTTCATTTCGATCCTTGAAATAAATTGTGACATCTATCAGATAATCGAGAATTGTATTGAACGTATTCGACATGCAGGTCTTGGTATTACTGTTCGTGACAACAGGAGCAGGAGTGGCAGAAGCAGAAGTGCCGACAGCGTCCGCTTCGCAACTCCCCGACTGTCCCGTCCCTTTGAAGATAGAAGTGTCGCCCCAGTGACAGACCCTACCCTCCGGTCGAACAACCAGTTTGGCGGTATATACGTGACCTAAATGTTCCGCCCTATCGAAGCAGTACTCGCAAATCTCATACAAGGGATTCATCGTACAAGTGAAGCAGTAATACACCGTTTCCAGGGGGTAACAGAGCCTGCCACACATGCAACCGGCTGGAACACGGTGGTCGCCGCACGTTTCCGATAATGGCGGCTGCACTTTTTCTTTCCACGACACGTCCCTCAGGATGTCTTTATACACTCCCCTGCCCCAATTTTCAGATGTGAAAACGCTTACGATCGAATCCCAGTCAATCTGCGGATTGTTCCTGCCATCCTGCGCTTGCCCCCGGTCTTGGTCTGCTTCCAAAGAAAGCCTCAGCACTTTCCAAACGATATACCTGACAACATCGTCGTATTCGTGAGGAACCAGTTTCGGCAGATGAATCAAAAAATCTCTAAGGCTGTAGATTTTGCATTGGTCAGAACTCATTAGTGAACCCACAGCGCGTCAGAGCTGGAGTAGCAAGCGGTTGGCGATCTTTCGCAAACTCTGAAGAACAGATCTCAAGATGTCTTGATCCCCTGAGCCCTGTCAAGCCCAGAGTGTTGGCGGGTATTCTGTCCTGCAATGTTGTTGTGCTTTCTATCGAGTCTCGGCGATGTCTGCGAGCCGCCGTCGCCACCCCGAAACGAGTCCGGACACGGTGCACCGGACACTTGCAGTTTCAGAAAATGCGTATGAAACAGGAAACTCGAAACGTGAAATGCTGAAACCACCACTGTGAAACACGCCGGCAACCAAATGCAGGGGAAGCCGACACCTGCACCCGTACCCGCGCAACCGCCAAGTTTCCCGCTCCGCTGCCTGTGACCCGGGCACAACAGCGCTCCATTACCCGGAGCGCCGTGTACCGTCTACCTCAGCCACGGCAACAGGCTCAGCACACTCCTCCGGCGTCAGCACCGGACCAGCCTCCAGCTCGGCAAACGGGCAAGCAGCACAGATATCGATGGCGCTCCGCATCACGTGAAACCCGCGTGATATCCACGTGACTCTTTTCTTTTTCCCATCACCGTTCAGAACGACCACAGACGCAACTCCCTCGTTCAAGCTTCCTCTTTCGTCCCTAGACGATCACACAGCAGGAAAGCGATCGTGCAACTAGAAAAAAAATGGTCTGATACATCCCAAAGACCCTTTGGGTAATCGAATAACATGTATAACCTGAATAACCTGTAGTATGTTGGCAAAAATTGACAAAAACTGACAAAAGTGATAAAAAATGATAAAAAATGATAAAAAAAAAATCATCACATAATTTTAGTATTCCCATAATTGCAAAATGTTCTATCCCACATAATCACTTATTATTGTATCCGATGCATCTCTGCATCTATCGCTAGACCAGGCCAGTTGCGCAGTTTTATGTACTTAATGTTTCTTGAATTTCATATAAAACTTTATGGGTAACACAATTTTTGTGCACTAGTGTAGCAGCTGAAATAATAAACACACATATATATAGACAGATATATTTGCAGGTACTCGGTAGGAGCAGCAGTTAGTGGAGGATTTACATTACACACGATGTCATTGTTCTATAACGCCCTGATGTTCAGAAATGGCAAATTCCCACTGGTCTATGTGACGTATTTAACGCTTGGCGTGACGCTGCCATTCATTTTACCTGCCCACATAACACAAAAGACGATAAATAACACGTCGACGCTTGGAGTGAAGGGAAGAAGCAATCCAAGATGTTTATTCGCCCGACTTATCTGAACGGGGTGGTAGATTCGTCTATATAGATTTTGCTGGTTTTAATCTGTCGCGTGCCCTACACTGCATCCATCTGCGCCCATCTGCGCCCTCATACATTTACATATATAGAGACACCAAGTGTGTATATTTATTTATTTATTATCTATTTCTAAAAGAAGAAAGATCTTTGTTATCGTTGTAGTTGTGCTTTCCATTGTATAGCCGCAGAGCAGAGTGAGTGATGCTGGAGTGGCAGCGGGTTCGTGAGTTGATTCGAGCCGACAAGTTGGAGCAGTTGGTGAGGAGCGAGAAGGTGACTGAGGCGTATCGCAAACACAAGTTGGAGTGCGATGTGCAGCAATACGTCTTGGAGAACTTGAATTGGTCCCCCTCGGAGGTCCGGCGTTTGAATGATGAAGGCGTAAAGTTCTTTAGTGATCGTTCGCTGTACACTCTTACCCAGAATGATTACCCTTACGATTTTGAGCCCACTATTCATCATTTGATTATCTGGTCAAAAATTTACATACCTCTGTACAACGACAAAAACGAAAAAAATGACAAAGTGGAAGAGGAGCTAGATAATTTCGTTAACGAGCACATAGCGAAGTTTGCGCTTCCTGCTGATGATTACATATGGTTTATGAACACCTCGCCTTTACAAAGTATCAAGAATATCTCTCATCTGCATCTTCTTGTCAAAGTCCCCGTTGATCAAGAGAACGTCGTGGAACAGATCCTGCAAAATTTTTGAGGTCGGGAGTCGATTGCGATGCCCCCATCCAGACCGAATATCGATTCCTTGAAGGAGTGTCTAGTGAGACTGGAAAAATTGCCCAAACAGCAAAACACCATTAAAGACTTGAAAAAACTTATTTATGAGTTGGAACTGGCAGAAGACCCAAAATTTGAATGCTCGTTGAAACCATCCATAGATTTTTCATCACTGATCTCGAATAACAATATTGACATTACAAGTGTATCCACCATTATCAACAGTAAATCATCAGCAAGGAATGAAATCAAATCGATAAATAATAAAATGTCCAAACCGCTAATGACACGAGATAATTTGAGTTGGCCAAAGCCAAAAAGACCAAAAAATGATTCTGACACACAGTTTATTAACGTCCCATTATATACATCGTAACTACCTTCTTCTATAATCTAACCAAAAATCGTATGGTGTCTTGCATAAATCGACATCATAAAGCTTCATGAAAATATCGTCCAGATAATATAGAGCGTGGCCTGGCAAAAAATTCATTGCTACCTGCAGCATAGTTTTGTGATGCACAAATAACATTGTGCAGTTCATGTAGAGTGGTAATATTAATGGCGATACATTGACACCGCCAAAAAGCATTATATTCATTTCATTTCCTGTTTTACGAATTTGATAGTATACTAAATTTTCGTACAGTACAATTCCTAACGAAGAAACTGGTTGCGCTATACTACTCATTAGTAGTATTATTCCTAATGCTATTGTAACCATCCAACAAAATCTTCTCTTTATGGCAAATGAGTTCTCCAAAGATGCTAGATGGTTCACGCTGACAAATATGTTAAAAATTGACATCCAATTGAATTCTCCATGGTCAAAAAGTGAATAAATTATTCTATCATATTGCCCCTTTTTAAATGCTAGTTCAAATGTGTACCATTTCTTCGTTGGATCAATCGCATTTGTACTTGTCAATATAGAAAGGCCAACACAACCAATCGCCCATATTTTCGTTACTGGAGGAATGCCAGCTACAATGTCTAATAATGCGGCATCCATACCAATGATTCAATTTCTATGTGATCCTCTTGATTATGAACTTGTTTTCCTATCAGTATTATATTTTTCACTCTTCGTTTAGCCTTTGAAGGAATATAAAGTTAAATGATATCACAAAACGAAAATGGAATACTCACTTTGTAACACAGCGTGTCAGATGAATATACACCCATAAAAACTCCGATGAGTGACGTGCCCAGTATCATAAGCACACTAGTGACAAGTCAGCCATTATGGACTGAAGAAGACGAAACAGTTATACAATCACCATATCGACATTTGGCCGCCACACGCGGTAAGAATTTTAGATCAAAATTGATTGAAGTTTTCAATGTAATTTACAAACTACCACAGGAGCAAATAGATCTTGTTTCCAACCTAGTGGGTGTACTGCATAATTCAAGTTTACTTATCGATGATATTGAAGATAGCTCTGAAGTGAGACGTGGAAAAACAACCGCCCATCTAATATATGGCATACCAATGACAATAAATACCGCTAACTACATGTATTTCAAAGCAATGGAAATGATACAACTAATATCCAATGGTGACAAATTCGTTTTACAAGATTTAATGGTGATTTTTAATGAAGAAATGATTAATTTGCATCGAGGACAAGGACTTGACATTTATTGGAGAGATAGCTTGCCCAAGATCATTCCAGATGATACACTATATTTTAATATGGTTATGAATAAAACGGGCGGCTTGTTTCGACTGACGGTGAAAATTATGGAAAGACTTACCAAAGTGAAGTCTGAAATATCTCTTATCCCCCTCAGTAATCTATTGGGAATAATATATCAGGTGCGGGATGATTATCAAAATCTGTTAGATGAAAAAATGATTGAAAGTAAAGGTTTGGCAGAAGATATATCGGAAGGTAAACTTTCATTCCCCATAATTCATGGCCTGAGGCACGGAAAACAAAATAATGATCTTTTTTTACAAAATGCTTTAAAACTGAGAACTAATGATCTAGAGATCAAGAGAGATGTTATAAATTATTTACAGAATGAAAGCAAATCAATGGATTACACTAAAAAAGTCCTATGTGAATTAACGACTCTAGCAAAAAATGAGAAGTATATTCCTTATAAGAGTTATCCAAAAGAAGCCACTCAATTTGCATATATTGTCGATCATCTTTCAGTGATGTAAAGTAGTCATGTCAATCGACTGCCCGTTTGTGCCCCTCCTACTGAATTATATGAAAACTACATATTGCTAAAATATTCATTTAATTAGTTTTTGATATATCTCAAAAATTTCCCTCAATTCAGATATCGTTAAATCATCGAATTTCTTGGGCTGATAGACTTTCCAGGAATCTGGAACCACCGTTTCACTTACCGTATTAGTACACCCACTAGTAATTGTACTACCTGTTGCGCCGGTGTGTGTTTTTGTAGAAGGTTTCTTATCACCATCCGAAAACAACTGTGATGTTGATCTGGATATTTGCTGAGGAGCTGGTGGTGTATATGATCTTATCTTATCAAAAATGTTCTTCAATGAGGAATCAAAGACATTTTTAATTCCATCATAGCTGTTTGATCTGATTACTTCGGGATGCGGTGCTTCCGGCTGTGAGGTTGAGTTATCAGTTACTGTTCCATTTGGTAAATTAATTTTATTACTAATTGAAGATGCTAATAAAGTTTGTTCATGAAGAGATAATTGATCTTGAAGTTCGCTTGAAAAATCATTCATAGTTAATCCTTCCAAAAAGACAAGCGCAGCCTCTAGATTTGTCAAGGCATATAATTCTTTTTGAATAAGCTTCTTTTTATACCTGAAAAGTCTGATGAACTCTGTATTTAGAAATATTTTCTGTGGGCAAACTTTAATAACGTAGTAAATTAACAGAGATAAAAATTCATCGTTGGACATTTCATGTGAATACATCATATATTCGTGAATTTTCAGTAGTAACGCCACTTTTTCGGTCGGAGAAACAGTATGATTAATAAAATCCTGTAAAACAGCCTCAATTTCATCTAAACTTTCAATTTTGACTGTTTCTGGTATGCCTAAAAATTTTGACAAATCAATTTTGCCCTGAGACGAAAGCCTTGATAAAGTTTTTATTTTTTCATATAGTAATTTGTCATATTCACCGTATTCGGGACTGTTCTTGAAAAGATCTGTTATCTTGAACCCATTCCTTTGATTAGGCCCTTTTGACCTTTCCTCTCTGGTTGGTGGTGGCACTGAGGTCCCAACTGCCAGCAGCCTATTGAAAACTTCTGTTTCACAAAACTCCATGTATCTTTCAATTTTTAAATTCGTTAATTCATTCAATCTAAGTTGTTTGCTAATTTCTTCTGGAGATAACATTGGCGTAACTGTATTAGAGTCCGAACTGAACAGGGAAGAAGATCGTCTATTTCTCTTTATAGAACTCCCGCTGCTGCTCCTACTTCGTGCGAAAATGCCACTCAATCCACTACTCAAATGCTCTCTTGCACTCAAATAAGTCGTTTGGTTCCCATTTACATTACTATTGCCAAGCATCAGAAAATTGAATGATGCCTTGTCAAACTTAGAGTAGAATGATTGGAAAAGCGAAGCTAGTTGATTAATTGTCAATGGTTTCATGTATTTAGGTTGTTTTAGATCATAAATGAATGCATCTATCTGTTTTGACAATTCAAGGGGTAATTCATGGATACTGCCGATCTCCTGCTCTATCTCCTCTCGAGTTAATTCAACATTGGACCCTGATGCAGTACTACCAGAATCTGGTAAATCCTCCAGCAACGATCCCACATTACTTTGATAAGATTCTCTGATAGATTGGTTTATATCAAATTTTGTGTTATTTATAGGAGGAGTGAACAACATTCTTCCTTCCTGATTGACACTCATTTCAGAATCTTGTACTATGTTACCTATTTAAGAGTAACAGAACAGATATATTCAAAGCCCTTTCGCAACAACAGCTGTTTCTTAGTCAAATATAAATCCTCTGCTTCGGTGAAAAATCCTATTTGCTAAATCGACGGCCACAAAATGCTAGTTTTCTCAGCCTATCTGTTCTCTTACGTTTTACAACTTTGTGCCATCTCGTTCCTGATTTGCAACTTTTGCGCGAAGGTTCAATTGAAATATTCAACCCCAGTCCATTCATAGTATGATTTGACTCGTGAATCAAGCGTTGGATAAAAAAAAGAGTGACTCTCAAAGAACAGTATATTTATTACAATTGATCGAAAGTCTTAAGATTACGTCTTGCCGATCAAGAGTTAGATAAAAGTTTTTGGTGCCTTCGAAGCTTCTGGAAATTTGAATCTAAGGTTCGACGGGATTTGAAATCAAACGATATTAATGGCTGATCAATGCTGAAATTGGAAGCAGTTGATCGTTCCCTCTCCACTCTGGATACTAGTTAGATTTTTCACAGTGGTTTTTAGTACTTTTTTTGGCTCACCGTATGTCCTCCCAGACCAGGTTCAAAACAAAAAGGCCTCGTAGTCCCGATCTTATTGGCATACACAATTACAAGAAGCAGCGTTTGATAGAGGACTTAGAAAATCTTACGATTGGAGATAGCTCAGAGGCTAAGAGTCGAAGATTTTGGCAAAAAGCGTCAAAGGGGTTGGTAAGCGAACCAGACCCTGTAGTAGAGGGCATTTATATGCCTCATAGAACAAAAGTTCAAGCACTGGCGCTGTTAGCCTCGGACCATGTAGATGATCATAGCATACTCTATTCAAAGCTGAAAGAGTTGTTACGAAATGAGGCCTTGCAAATAATCAAAAGGTTTGACCCACGAGAGTTGCTGTATTCCCAATGGTTCACATGGCTTCGAAGAAAAACGATGTCAATTGATCATACAGATAGTAGTTGCTACATAGGGAGTTCAACGAATACGCACTATTACCAAGATCTAGAAGGTGATATAGATATGGATACATAATGATTACAACTTTTATAAAGAAAGATACAAGTTTTAAAGATCATACACTGAAATTTTCATTTTGGACTGAATTAAATTTGAAACCTGTGGATCGGATATTATCTCCGCCCCGTCAGAATCATTCATCTTGATAAACAATCTAAACTGACTACTATCAATCCTTGGTGCTATCTTTGCATAGAGCTCATTGAGCGTTATATCACTGTTCAGCATCAGGGCAAAGATATCATCTTTGTAGTAAAATTTTATTTTTGTAGGTTTGATTTGTGGAGGTAAAGTACTTGGCGGTCTCGAATGCGGTTTAGACGAGGATAATGATAACTCAGAAAGTTTCTCATATAATTTGAGATCCTCCCCAGTCAGTGTATTGTCTTCGTTATTTCGGGCTGATAAGTGGTTATTGGGCAGTCCTGAAATTACAGCTGTATCGTCATCTTTTCCGTTGTTTTGGAATTGATTTATAGGTTGAATATTATTGTCATGATCAAATCCATTATCCCTCAACATAAATATCGATCTAACCATTGTTGATCGTGATATATACTCGGGCAACATGATTAGATCGCCAACATAAACGTTCAGATCATCCTTTCTTTTCTTCGTTATAACATCCGTCACATACGGTACTGGGCCTGGTATATATGGCATAATACGCTTAGTCCATTGACCATTATTATCCCTTAGTTTACCAGATTCCGCAGGAAAAGAATCGAGTAACTTCACTTGAAGATCATAGAAATCTTGGTAATATCTCTTAAGTTTCCTTCTTTTTCCAGACGATATTTCGCAGTTGACTTCAAACCAGTATTTATCTTCCTCCAAGCCAAATGCCTCCACAGACGCTTTTGTAACAAAATCATTATTGGTAGTTGGGGGTACTGGCAGTTCTTGTTGTTGCTTCGTATACCTACTATTAGGAGATAATGGTGGATTCTGCTCTACGGAACCTAAACTTATATTACTGGCTTTGTATTTGGCGATATACCCTTTCCATTCTTGTACAGTGGGTAAGCTAACCGAAGTTATATCATCTTTGACCTCGTTACCGGTTGCGTAGCCACTGCCAATGTCCACAATACTGACGAAGCCAACAGGAACAAGTCCTGGTCCCCCCAACCTACCAATTGGTTTTGCTATAAACCATTCATAATTATGATGCGCACAAATGAATAGATTTTCACCCGCATGTGCTGTCAGTTCATCAGATTTTTCAGCCTGAAAGTCGTAAAGTACAATGGCGTATAATGACCCCATCTTGGAAAGCTGATCATGCTCGCTGTGTCTACTCCTAGCACTCCCACTAAGGGAGCGAGGTCTAGACCTATCCACAACCTCGAAGTAAGACTTTGGGACCATGCCCTGTTTCCCACTTGAAGGATTTGAGGCATTATACCAGTCCTGTTCTTCATTCTTAACATAGAAAAAATCACCTCCCAGAAATGAAAGTTCTTTTGGGGACTGTGCTTGGTAGCTATATAGAGCTTTTATTGCCTTTTCTGGGACGCTAAAGTTTTTGGATGAACTTCTCGAGACAGAATTTGAATGCTGTGATGAATGAGAGGTGTTGCGGACAGGTACCGTTTTGATATGTTTTATTGCATTGGTGTTATTTTGAGCAGGGGAAGAAATGTTGGCAGACGTTATCTTATTCTTCGAGCCGCTACCCTCTCTTTTGGGCAATTTAAAATTCTGTCAACAGTTTATCATGTTAGTCATCAGTTGCGCTATCAAGCACCGTAAGGTTGTGTAAAATACTGCAGGAAAACATACTTTGAGCATTTTGACACCAACTAAAGTCAGCACTTCTGCCTCTATTGCCTATGAAATATCCTCGATGAGCTGCGTTTCCGGTGCACAAGTTCTTCACAGCCGTTGACACAGTTACAGTGTCTATTTGGGCAGTATGAGAAGCTAGAATAACAGAACTATGTTAGCAGACCTTTTTGGAGGCCACTGCCATTTACATTCCAACTGCTAAAGGTCAAGTTACACTTCTCTCAATTTAGAAGTGAAGGTTTGAACCTCAGAAAACAAAAAAAAAAGAGCCCAGAACAAATCCGGGTATTTAGTGTCATCGGTTCTACATATCAAGGATTGGTATTACATATTATGGAAGCTATAAAAGAAGACCATGAAAGTCGATACATACAGCAGACATAGAATTAGTGATCACGTACATGCAATGGGTAAGTCAGCAAGTGACGTATGCGGTTCTGTCACTGAAAAAGACATACGAGAACAAGCCTAAAAGTGTACAAAACTCAGCGACGAAAGATAGAAGCTGTATTTCTCGATTAAGAAATAAAAGCGAGGACTGCTTCGCAGGGACTAGAAAGTTTTTCCATTTGTTTACAATCGTTGTTTAGTTTCTAATGAGTTCTAAAGGAACTGGTCATGGATGAGTGAAGCAGCTGCAACACAGCATTCGGAGTCATACTACTGGAGTGCGCGTACGAACAGGAGCCATGGTTGCTGCTAAGTTACTCGTTCAGACATTTATGATGAAAAATTGGTTGTATTGTACATGATTCGCACAAAAAAAGTGTCGTTTCATGCTGAAAAATGCTACTTTTGCTACTCGATCATATAAAACCACTTTGATGCGGCAGAGAACGCCATGCTAGGGATAGTATCTCGGCATTCTTTTACGGTGTTTCTATTGACAGCTCCTGATGGCTTGTATGTATGGAGCTCAAAATCAGTATTAGATGTATTTATAGCTGACAGCCGATGGCTCCTCAATCTATACGTTCGTAGTATAACATATAGACATATCTCATCTCAGCGAGAACCTCATTGGCCTTTGCCTCCTTAACAGTTGTATCTGAAATATGCCAAAATGGATATTTAGAAACACTTTTAATCTTTTTTAAGATCCTTTTGCCTCCAGTAGTGTTGTTCTCTAGCTCGCTGGCGCTTGTTGAACCAATATTGGCATCTGAGGAGTTCATGTATGACGATTGAGAGTCCACGGACGAAATACTGCTACCTCTCACACGTCCAGTGTTGCTGGTAGACACGCTTCCTGCTCTACTACGGGGTACTTCATCTCCTACGATGCTGCTGGACCTGCTTCTGTCAAATGAGTTATTCGTACTTCTGCTCAAATCTACTGAGCTGGGAACGATTGCTTCGTTATTTGAATCATCGGCGGCATTACTCACAGAAGATCTTCGTGAAAGAAATCCAGTGATTCTTTTTAGTGCAGAAGGTTTCCTACTAGGCTTATTGCTATCGCCACCGGCGGATATAGTGTAATCATCATCAGAGCTGCCGTTAGTTTTCACAGAAATTGGTAGAGCATCCGCGTTTAGAGTGAAGTTACTTAGCGAGTTTTGAATTTGTTGGTTGAAACCTTCAGTACTCCCATTTGAAACAAAAGTATTCTCTTGATTTTTGAAGGAATCCGAAACATTTGTATTTTGAGTGTCCAGTAGACTGAGATTGATCAAAGGTGATCTATTGATAACCTGTTTGGAGACTGTATCTTTAACAAAATCTGGCTTACGCCTGTAACATTCGTAGTGCCCTTGAGAATGAGACCCTGTATGTTTGACCATCGCTTTCAATTTGTATCTTACAGTTTTGATGCCAACGCACCTGTTATTTTCAATAACTTGTTCGACACACTCCAAAATCTCATCGAATGCCACTCCACAAGAGTTTCTTGAATATGTCATTCCGTTGAACATTGAACGTGACAAATGTAGCACCAGAATGTCCGCAGAATCGACAACAGCTGTTTTTTTGACAATGGTAGACTTGATATCCTTCGCCACTACTCCATTTTTATTGTACGAGTCAATGTACGACGACAATTCTTCTGATATGTCATCATTAATCAAAAGATCGGACACTGCTTTCTTCAAAGTTCTCAAAATGTTGAGCTCTTCCTGCAAACAATCTTTATAGCCACGACCTTCCTCATTCGCTAGAATAGCTTTCACTTTACAAACCAAGCATGAATAACCTTCGATAGTTTCTGTCTGATTATCTGCTACCATATCAGACAGTTTTGCGGAAAAAGCTTGAGGGACCTGCAAGGGGAAAATGTTGAAGGGGTGAACATTGACTTTGGAAGATTTGGTACAGACTAAACATACCAGGTGACCTGCAACATTGCCTTGGAATGGTACTTTGGGAATTTGAACTGCTAATTTGTGTTTTTTTGCGAATTCGTCCAACTTAGTATTTTCCTTCTGCAAAGTTTCTAGGATGATTTGAGTTAATTCATGTGCATCATTTTGACCAGACGAAATCTTTGCATTGAAAATTATCTCAAGTATACGAAGTAACGGCCATACTGATATATTTCTCGATGAAGTAACCGTTTCTTGTAATTGAGCCAAGATTTTTGCCAGACCAAGATGCATGAGCATTTCTGGAATTTGTGCCTTAGTCACTTTGGTCTCTTCAGTTCCATTGAACTCTTGTTCCTCGGATACACCGGCAGTGGATAATGCATAGTTACGTTCGCTTAGCTTTGACCCATTAAGTAATGTCGATAACGTTGTTGTGGATTTCGTTCTTGGCATAATTTGTTCTTCAACAACCCCGTCCAAGCTTGACAAATTTTCCATGGGATTCTCCTTAGGCTCGGCCTTTGGTGTCACAAGACCCTGATCTATACTGACCCCATTTTCAATCGGGTTACGATTCAATTCAACTTTCGGTGTTAAAAGATCGCGTTCCCAACTATCTACAGGATTTGAAACATGACCATCAACTAACGCGTCATGAAGTCCATCTCCCTCCCCACGATCTGCATCGTTATGCTCATTATCCAGCATGTTTGCAATTAAAGACACACTTCCCAACAGTTCGTTGAGATATTGCGTCAATTTCGGCAGCGCCGCTAGTGCCTGAACGGAGGAGTTGGCAAAACAATCATTCCTATTGTTTATCAATCCAGTCGTGTTCTTATCAATTCTCTTGGATGCGCTTGAAAACATCTCGTCACTTCCAAACAGCAATTTTGTAAATGTTGGTGCTAATATATATACAGATAAAGCTGTTAATCCCCAATAAGGTAAATGTCCAGAAACTATGTTAGCTTTGTTGTAGCGACTCCCTGAGACAATGTAGTTAAGAATTAGATTGAAATAGTATTTCATAACAACACAACCAGTTGAGCTGTCGAATATATACGGAGGACTCAAAGGAAAGATAAGGCACCTCTCACTTGTAAAGGCGTTTTGGCGCTTTTCTGTGGGATGTTGAGACTTTTCTTCTTTTTGTTAGGGCAAGCCTTCGACGCTCCGAACTTGCATAAAGTTCTTGACCCATTTTGGCCCAATTCAACCAAAAAAGTAAACAGGACGAGATATCTTTCTTGGTATCTCGAACAGTCGTCATTCAGATTATTTTATCTGCGAAATGTCGAGAAGTGTAAAGTCCCTTCGAGTATGCAAAGGTAGTGGTGATTGCCCACTATATATTATATATCTATATAGGTGTCTATTCTCTCTACTGGAGCTTAAATTCATGCCCCGGTACTACCAAAACCGGCAGCCCAATCCTCATACTGTTGTAAAGATTCCACGGAGACACTTTTCTTGATGATCTGCATTGCCTTTTCGAAATCTTTAACGATGACACCTCTAATCTTATTAAAGTCTGCATTCATTAATGTATCTCCGAGGTCTCTGATGGGTTCCATCGCAGCCTCCTTTGCTAGTGCTGTGATATCTGAGCCCGAAAATCCTCTAGTCATCTTGGCAATGACTTCAAAATCGGTATCTGATAGATCATTTTTCTGTTTCGACATTAGTTTTCTCAAATGGTATAGCCTGGTGTCGTATTCTGGCAGTGGTATGTATAGCCTTCTGGAAAATCTTCTTCTGGCAGCTTCATCGATAGCCCACGGTAGATTGGTTGCCGCTAAAACAAGTACTCTTGAGTCAGGCTCATCTTCAGAGTCAGATTCACTCTCCTTTGCTGTGGCACTTGATAATGATGACCATTGAATGAGAAGTTCAGTCTTGATTCTTCGAGAAGATTCATTTTCATTATCTGATCTTGCAGTCAGTAGAGAGTCTATTTCATCGATGAAGATGATGGAGGGTGCCAGTCTTTTAGCCATATAAAAAAGGGCCCTAACAAGTTTTTCGGATTCACCCAGATACTTGGATAGTAAAGATGAGGCACTTATACTGAAAAAAGTAGAATGAGATTCGGTTGCTACAGCTTTTGCAATCATCGTTTTACCGGTGCCAGGGGGGCCAAACAGAAGCATCCCCCTTATAGGTTCTCGTAAGCCCTTGAATAAATCAGGTCTTAGAAATGGGTAAACCACAGTCTCCTTTAAGGAACTTTTTGCATTTTTCAATCCCGCTATATCATCCCAAAGTATTTTTTCATCCATCACAATTATCTCATTCATAATCTGCTCACACGCCTCTCGGTCAACACCCTGCAAAGTTGCCATTACTTTGTCCATTTTAGCCTCTAATGGTGTTTGCTCGATGTCTGTTATCTGCTTGTTTAAAGTCGGGGTTAATGGAGGGCTCACTGAACTAGATACCAAGATTGGAGATTTTAGTTCGGGAGATCTCAGATCAGAAGTTCTTATATCGGGGGATGACTTTGCTGAGGAGTTCAAACTTTTTGTCGTCATCCTGGTATCGACCGATATTGTCTCTTTTGAAATGTTAGCCGATTTCTTACCATTAACCACATTTCTCTTTGGTGTTCTGATTACTTGACGATGAACGACGGGCTTGACATATTCGTATTTTTTCTTTCCGGGAACGTTTGCTGATAGATACTGCTGCTGATTTCGGGTTGGAGACAAATTTTGCGTTCTATTGGGTAAGCTATGGACTTTTCTGCCATCGTTCGAATTTGATTGTGACCAAGCCAATTGAGCCGCCTTGCCAATATCTTGCATATCTAGAGATTTCCGTTTGGGTGATAAAGGAGTGATGCCATCCAGAGATTTTCTTGAACCTCGAATATCGAAAGATCTTCTACCATTTATTAGCATATTATGTCTGTCAGAACCCACTTTGGCGGGGTGTGAATCAGTTGTTTTACTTGTTCCAGATGGTGGTGCCATAATTTGCCTATCTTGTTTTAGTTTACGTTGCCTTTCCTCTAATAGCTCCCTTTCTTTGCGCCTTTTCCGCTCTGCTTCTTCCAGCTTTTCATGCAGTTCGTTTTCTACTTGTTCTTTAATCATTGTCTCAAGTAGCTTTTCCCTCCTACTTTCTATGTCAAGTTCACGTTTCTTTATCTCTTCCAGTTCTTTCTCCTTTTCCAGCTTTCTTGTTAACTTTATCTTCTCTGCTGCTGCAATCGCTGCTGCCTCCTCAGCCTCCTCCTGCTTTGTGATTTTTTTGCTTCTTCCTATGATACTGCGGTTCCTCCAGATTCCTGATCGACGAATGTTATTTAAAATCCCATTATTACTACCGTCCTCTTGCCTTTCCAAACTTTCCAGTTGACTGCGGCAAGCCCTTCTCTCCAGCCTGATATCCTGACCCAATATCTGTAAATCCTCCAATTGGCTCCTCAATTCCGGTCGAGAGCCTACAAGCTTGTTCAGCCCATCTTCATTCTGATAATGCTTCTCAATCTTTTCTAAGCCATCATTCATATAGTACAATAAACTGTCGAACCTTTTAAACATTTTCTTCAAATTATGTGAGTTAGTTGCGTGCTCATTTTTTTGTTTCTTGAAGTTATCGCAATGGTTTGTAACTATAGAATAAAGGAGCTGCAGGGATTGAATCAAAGTGAAATTTGCAGGTATATTGAATGTGTCATTGGGCATAGTGTGGAACTCCGGTAATTACGTCTATGTTCTAAACGCCCGATAACTATTCAGATGTCTACTGCTTTTATCTGTTTCTTCCGATGTTTTTTTCATTCTATACATTAAAAAAGTGGATTGTTAACTTTTCGAAAGATACGGAAAAAGACCGCTGTAGATTGAGATGAATTCGGAAATACGAATTACTGAAGCGAATAACCACTACGACAATCAAAGTTGAGAGAGCTTGTATCATTTCTCCTAACATTTGCGGGATACTTAAAGGTCTACACACTACAGATCTAAGAAAAAGCTATGTGAATTTACTCTTTATTCAGTTCATTAATTTTCTTTTATATGTTGTCTTTTACAATAATTGGTCTTATCCTCTTCGGACATGCCTCGAACTGTCCAGTTTTCGAAGTTTTCAAATATGCAGATTTCTTTATTTTCTTTGGTTAAATTTTTAAAATACATTGAAAGTGAATTGAGTGTTAGGCCGTTATTTATGCGAAACTTCTCTAAATCCCCAACAAGAATCTTTCGTATATCTTCTCTTGGTTGATCAGGGTTGGTAAACCTACCCAACTTAATTCCGCGATCGCATTCCGTTTCGATATAATCCATTATGATTCTTCTTGTGGGAAAAAAATGTGAATCATCACTTACTTTCCATCTTCTCCAACCGTAGTTTTCTATCAGGTTTTTTATTGAGGGCTTGCCGTTTAAACCAACATACCATTCAGTATATAGATCCCAAATTGTTTTATTTTCTCTAGAGAGTTTATACTTGATGTGCCTATTTGGTCCAACTTTTTCGCCACTTTGTGACATCTTTTTCGATGATGAGCCGGTCTCTTTCTCATTAGTCGTCGATCTAGGGGACTTTTCATCGTTTGAATCTGAAGAAGATCCTTTTTTTCTTGATGTTTTATTATCATTCGCATCATAATTTGCTTCTAGTGAGCTTTTTTCATTTATTGGCTGTTCTGTTGGTCCTGGTTGGGCCAGTTTCCTGGAGGAGTTGTCAATTTGATTGGTCTCATCAGTCTTGTCCAAAATTCCTGTGGTATCATCAATCAAAGAATTATCTATTAGTGTTGAGCTAGCTTGCTGCTCGCTCTCTTGTGGCTGCGCTCTCGGAACATAAGAAACCAGTTGATTGGAAGGGTCTGGTGAGTTAACCACTGCTGAAGGTGTTCCTGGAACAGGGAAATTTGCCGGACTTGCGAAACGTGAAGCTATTCTTTGAGAGCTATAGGAGGTTGGATTAGCCCCTGCTGCTTGATTTTGCTGTAAAGTGGAGTACCTGGGACTTCCAATTGATTTAGACAGTAAGCTATCTAATGCTGTTTGAGAGGCCGTGGGCTTATCATCGTATCTGAACCGCTTGGAGTACATTGCATCAACACTGGCAAGTGTCCCAACAGAGGGCGATCCTGGAGAAGGTGAAAACGGAACTGTTCCAGGTGTAGCCGTTGTTGGCAATGGTAGCTTCCTCTTCATATCGTGTTGTTGTTGCGACTGTTGTTGTTGATGTGGTCGTTGTTGCGGTTGTAGCTGCTGTTGTTGCGGAGTATAGATTGACGGCATGGAATTGTTGAAGGAAGAAAATGCATTGATTGGAGCTAAAGAAGGAGTATCAGCCTGCTGAACTTGTGGTTGTTGTGGTTGTTGTAATTGTGCGGATTGGTGCCTCGTGTCCTCTATAGACTGCACCAAATTACTCAACATTGAAGGATTTAAAGAGTTTTTGTCCAGGATTATTATCCCACCATTATTGCTATTACTGTCAGTATCGGCTGCGCCATTACGAGAATTATCCAGCGCATAATCGTAAGAACCGGGCATCAACTGTTTTTGTAATTGCAAAATCTGATCACACATCGAATGGACATTGTATAGATCGGATTTTAATTGTGTGATCTGTTGACTTAATCGAATATTCTCTGTAGTCAGCCTTTTAGAAAGTTCTAGAAAATGTGCATTATCGTCTCTATAGTCATTATCGCCAGTATTCGATTTATAATCACTTGTTGAAGTAGTTAAATCGATTTTTGTAAATTTGAACTGTTCATTTCTAAACAAGTCAGGGATGAATTTCGCCACAAATGACACTATATTAGGCAGTAAATCTGGTTTCTGGTTTAGAAATTTCAAATCCTGTATCATTGTTCTTGCCAGAAATTCAAATAGTTCAACAAATGAATTTAGCTTATAATTTGTTCTATCGATTAATAACATATCTTGTTTCAATGGCGAAAGCCAGGGAAAAACTAAACTTATTAAATCATCACTCGGTAAAAAATTTTGTGATCTCGAAATTTTTCGATCGTTCATACTCATGTCGTTGAATTCAGCAATGTTGGCATTTGAATGGTTAATAAAATTGAAATCTAACAACGATATATTGTCAAAATTCTCGACTGAAATAGGTGGATTAGGATGACTCCATCGTATTACGAAGTAAATTGCTAATGCAAATATAGGGCATCTCGTAATATCTTCATCTCTGGAAATTGTATTAAAATACACGTATGGTGTAATTGAAGTGTTTTCGTTTAGTTTTCGCAAAGTAATCGAATCTGGATATGTTTGATCAACAATTAAATCCGCAATTTTTAAAGATGATAGTTGATTGACCTGAACTTTGAAGTAGGATTGTAAAATATACTGAGTTATAATATGAAAATTTGAGCTTATATTTGAGTTACTAATACGAGCCTGTTGATCCTGCTTTTTCAAAAACATTTGCAATTTGTTAGGATTGTCATTCGAATTGATATAAGAATTAGAAGAAGATGTTGTGGCATTGTGAGAATTTTGAATACTATTACTGCGATTTTCAGCTACTGCCATTTTGGCGGCAGCTTGATTCAAAAGATGTAAATTTACCATAATTTAATCATTGTAGTCAGTAATAATAATAATATCAAAAATAAAATAAAAAAAAAAGGAAAAAAAGTAATATAAATATTTCTACTATCCCACTTCTTCTCACAGTAACCCACCTTCTTTTTTTTCCTTTGAAAGAACGAAAGTGTGACTAGACTTCCGTAGGTTATTACTGACATCTTTCAACAAAGTGCTGTCAGGATTTGTAAATTATATCATACCATTTTTATAATAACAGTCATGAAATATATGACATTAACAATATTATCGACTTAGTCGATCCAATTTCAGGAACCTGTAACCAAAACCGCTAAAGTTCGACTTCTTGTTTAATGCTTTTTTTTTTCTGGTATTTCAGGTATGAAAAGGATTCTATACCTGAGTTAGCTGAGAAAAAAAAACACAATGCCTGAACTCGCAGGAAGCGTCCTCCACTGGCACCGGACAAGTAAAGCAATGCTAGTATTTACCACAAGCACCACCCGTGTTTGTGCAACTTCAAAGAGTCCCAGCTACAAGAAGCTCGAATTGTTTGTTGTTGTTCAAACAGCTACCGATGCCTGACTAAGAGTCTGTTATTCATATCCTTTCAAATCCAATTCGTTGATACTTTCTGAAGTAGATGAGTTATTGTAAATTATTGACATCTAGAAATTCCTTTAGCTTGCAAATAGACGCGTCCTGGTGCATGGGTTATCATCCGGCTTCTTCTAAATTTGCCTTCAGCTTGCGCATAGCTTAAAGGGAGAAATGCATTTTACGAAATGCATGTGGGGTCACCCGACCATATCCCTTGTTTTTGCTTTTAATTATAATGCGGAGGAAATCACTCGGTTACCCGCCAATTACGATGCCGAAGTGAGCGAGCAGTGTTACCCGCCGCATTACTCGAAATGACTTGGCATATAAACCAAGGAAGGTCAACTGACCTGGGTGATAGTGTGCTCAGCGGCTATTGGGCTGTTACTAATCTGTTGTCGTCCGAATTAGTTGATACTAGTGGCAGAGAAGATTTGTTGTCGGTGCGTCAGGATGGTTCTTTCACCCAAACTGAGGTCTCAGATAGGCGGCAGTGATCATTTTTTGCTTCAATTTCTTATTTGTTCGCTTCTCTTCTTGAAGAAAGAGGAGTGTGCTTACCAAAATCATTTCCCTGAGATATTGCTATCATACACTTCTATTCGTGTACTCCAGAAGATGCTTACTTTGCAGTCTGTGTCATCACGAAAGTGATGGTCCGCGGTTAATTGTTTAGGTTCATATTTTATGATCCCGTACATTATTACATATACGAAGTTTGATAGCTTTCTACGGGAGCGTTCCTGGAGGAAATGTGAAGCCGAGTATCAAAATCAGAGCTGAAAGAGCAGAGCCATGTTGAAATATGGCCAGATATTGAAGGGATTCAACAGGAGCACCGAAAGTTCAAGGGTTCTCAATGGCACAACAGAACTCAAAACAGCAGCAGCCACGCCAGACGTCTCCGACATCTGGGCCTCGAAACCCGGTGTCTGGTGGTGCTAACGCTGGCAATGCAAATACAAATGCAAGTACGAATGCCAATAGAGGTAATGGAGCCGGTGCAGGTACTGGTGCACAAGCTAGTGGTGGAAACGGGGGAGCCAAACCCAGTGGACCGTTTTCCGCATCCGATTTGAACAGGATTGTGCTTGAATATTTAAACAAGAAAGGGTATCACCGTACGGAGGCTATGCTACGAGCAGAGAGTGGAAGAACGTTAACTCCCCAGAACAATCAGTCACCTGCAAATACAAAGACTGGTACTCTTCCTGAACCGAAAACAACACCGCCAAATGCAGAAAGTACAGCTAGACCAATTAGCAATCCAGTAAATGTACCTTCAAAGAGAGACTCAAATGACACAAGTATAGTTTCAGATGATAAACTAAAAGAGGTTACAGCACCGGAAAATTATATCAGAGCATACTCTATGCTAAAAAACTGGATAGATTCTTCATTAGAGATTTACAAACAGGAATTGCTTTACATTGTTTACCCAATTTTTATTTATATCTTCCTAACGTTGGTTCCAAAGAGTCCTATTTTTGCAAGAAGATTCTTTGATAGATTTTCACCAGATTTCAAAGTAAATCATAGCAGCGAAATCAACAGGTTGTTTAGCGTCAATTCAATTGATCACATTAAGGAAAATGAAGTGGCGAGCGCTTTCCAGGAGAATAGATATCGTATCACAATTTCTAGAACACCTTTGAATCTCTTATTATATTTTTTAAATGAAAATGAAAGTGTTGGTGGATCTTTAGTCATCAGTATCGTCAATCAACACATCGACCCCATAGTTGTTGAAACAGTTACAGCTAAAGATAAACTTTCTGACGGTATAAAATTGATTGATTCAGAGAATGGAAAATCAAACGTAGATGCTGAAATAAATTCTATACCTGTTAAACTGGGACCTTTCCCAAAAGACGAGGAGTTTTCAAAAGAAGTTGAGACCGAACTAAGAATCAAAGATGAGCAGGAAAGAAAACAAGTGCCACAACTCGATGGAACTTCCAGTTCCAATCAAAGTAAAAAAACATTGTTAGAAGAATATAGATCAATGCACAATGAGCCATACGATGAAAAGACAGATATGAATAGTTCTGCAGCTGTAGCGGCAGCCAGCGACGCGATTACTGCAAGCTCACCCACGCCGCCAAAAGACATGAAGGAACAATTAAGGCCGGAAGAAGAAAATAAAAATAACACGAATAGCGATGGGTCAAAAGCTGCAAATGTTGAAGACGGAGGTAAAAACGTTGCCACTAATCTGGATGTTAAAACTAATGAAAAGGAAAATGAATCCAAAACGAAAACAACTGATGATTCGAATGATAAGAAGGAATCATCGGTAGTGGCGCCGGTCAAGATTGAAGAGAAAAAACAACAAAGTAAGGCAAGTAACGCAGCATTCATTCCTCCGGACGCAGTGATGGAATCTCCATCAGCTGATACAATACCACTGCCTTTAAAGACTACTTTAGACATAAAACTGGAAATCCAGAAGGTGAAAGAGTCAAGGGATGCAATTAAATTGGATAATTTACAGTTGGCATTGCCCAGTGTTTGCATGTATACATTTCATAATACAAACCGAGATATGACAAGTTTGGAATTCAGTGATGACTGTAGATTAGCTGCTGCAGGATTTCAAGATAGTCAGATAAAAATATATTCCCTAGATGGTAGTTCACTAAGCAATAAATACACAGGCAAAGAAATACCGAGTGACGCGCTGACAGCCAGTTTGACCGGTCATAGTGGCACTGTATATTCTACTAGTTTTAGTCCAGACAACAGGTACTTGGTATCGGGGTCGGAAGACAAAACGGTAAGGTTGTGGTCCATGGATACCTATACTCCCTTGGTCAGTTATAAAGGTCACAATCACCCTGTTTGGGATGTGGAATACTCTCCTTTGGGTCATTATTTCGCAACCGCATCGCATGATCATACAGCGAGATTGTGGTCTTGTGATCACATTTACCCGTTAAGAATATTTGCAGGTCATTTAAATGACGTTGATTGTGTTTCTTTCCATCCCAACGGTTGCTATCTTTTTACTGGTTCTAGTGATAAGACTTGTAGGATGTGGGATGTCGCTACCGGTGACTCTGTGAGGCTGTTCCTTGGCTTAACAGCTCCGGTAATCTCAACAAAAGTCTCACCTGATGGAAGATGGTTATCTACAGGTAGCGAGGATGGTGTCATAAACGTGTGGGACATCGGAACGGGGAAGAGATTGAAACAAATGCGTGGCCATGGTAAGAATGCAATATACTCTTTATCATACAGTAAAGAGGGAAATGTTCTCGTTAGTGGAGGTGCAGATCATTCTGTCCGTGTCTGGGATTTAAAGAAGGCTACTGCAGAATCGGGAGCAGAACCGGAAGATCCTTTTGTTGGCTATCTAGGCGATGTCACAGCCTCAATAAACCAAGATATAAAAGAATATGGCCGCCGTCGGACAGTTATACCTACAAATGATCTAGTTGCATCATTTTTTACAAAAAAGACACCTGTTTTCAAAGTGAAATTCACCAGAAGTAATTTAGCCCTGGCTGGGGGTGCCTTCAGGGATTGAATCTATCAACGTATTCGCATTTTTACAAAATACATTATATATACATAGAAACATATATATGTAAAGTAAGCTTTTGTTGTATTAATCAAGAATTGGTTTTTGAGCTTCCCAAACTCTCGATAATGAGGATTCATACCCACGATAGTACGTTTGCCAATAAACGAACCATTGAGGCAATACAAATAGATAAAAGAATGACATGGCCAATGCCAAAAATGTATAGGACCAGCCTAGTGTGCATGTGAGAAACCCATATACCGATAAATTTATGGTAAATGAGATGTACTTGTTTGAAAGGTTGATTAAATTTGGCAGAATCACATTCAATTGGACGCAGATCAAAAGAAAGCAGAAAACATGAGCTGTAGATTGGAATCTAGAGGCCAATAAGATTACAATGGCCAATAAGAGATTCGTTGAAAGGTTTGAAGTTTGCGCATTGACATTCGATGACAGCGACCCCACGTAAGCTATTGACAGCCAGAACGATAGGGTCCAAATGGAATCTGAAGCTGTCGTTTTTGATAGAGACTTTAGTATAGGTGATAAAGTTAACATTGCGAATGTAATGACTAAGGAGGACTTAACTCCGAATGCATAATGTTTTGCATTCGACCTTGATAGCAACCATGAGACTAGAATTGTCACGAAAATGGCGAAAGATACGGGATTTACCCGATAGTTATAGATGAAGACGAAAATAATGTACACGAAAACGGTGTTTAACAATTTATTATAAAAGCGAAATAAATCACTTCTAATTTGATGGACCGATGACGAATTGTTCGAGGGCTTAGCACTTTTTCCCTTGTATCGCAGTCTTGTAATGAGGTCTATAAATGCGGGATCCGTATAGTTGTCTGGATAATCTTCTTGCTTTATCCATAGAAGGCGCTTCCATGGCTTCACCATCGTTGTCGTTAATCGATAGGAATCTTCTTGTTGTATATGATTTTTCAAGCTTTTGTATTTTTTCAAAAGTATGTTAAATTTAATGTAGCGAATGAATTATGATAATGAGAGAAGACAAATTGAAAAATTGGCTAATAGTCTTAGATGTCAGAAATTCCGGGTCTTAGTTATACTGCCACAAACAATGAAGATGAAGAGCATGATGGCGAGTCTTTTATAAACATTCCCAGAACGATACCTTCTACCAACACCAATTATAACAATGCTTATTTGAAAAGATCTGATGCCACAGATAAAAATGGCGGAGGTGATGCAAAAGTAAGTGAGACGGCATGGGGTGCCAACCGAAGCCATATATTTAACTTTGAGCCTAGTACACCACCTGCACAATCAGTTCGAGAGTTTGCCAAAACTCATCCCGAACAATTCTACTCTACTATCGAAGACGAGGATGAAGAAAAGGACGGCAACGAGCAGACGGGAGAGGACCGTCAAAATGTGCAAGGCGAAATGCGAGAGGACATTCAAGATAACTATTATAATGATCATGATGATGAAGCTGATGATGCAGATGATGCTGAGAACGATGATGAGTTTGATTCCTTCGCTGAAAGCAAGGGGGACTCAGAGATACATGGGACGGATCACTACGGTAAATTAGAGACACATCCCAAGACAGATAACCAGGACACTCTGTGGACCGAAATCGATGCCTTGGATGACGTTAAAAATTTAGCGCAAACAATAGATCTCTATGAAGGGTTTCCATTGGGCTTTGAAGATCAACTGCAAAAGATCAGAGAATCGCATGCACAAGTGCTACGTGCTATGAGGGACAGAAACGCAAGAATTGAGGAAGAGAAACGACATGAGATTACTAGCAAATCAGATTCACAGAATTCCGGGGGACTACCGAATGCTAATGCAAATACCAGCATGAGTCGTGTTGCCAGCAATGCAACTGGCAAGCCTGATAGAAACATTAAGCATGACACTTCAGGACCAACCGTACTTCCCGACGAGGACAAGTATATTCAGGAGATGATTGATTCTATCAAGGCTCTGCGAACTTCGTGAGCTGCCAATTGTCGATATCTCAATACCTTTGTCACTCCCAGAACAAACTATATAAAGCCATGCAACATTTTGCTACGCTCTTTTCGCTTAGACAATCTCGAATAATGCCTCTGTACTCTCCGGTTTCTCCTCAGCTCTACATTTGGTCAATCTTCCAAGGCCTCGTTGGCGATTCCAGAGATTGATTGCTGCCCGCTGAATCAAGCGACACGGTAATTACTACATCTTTCTTCTAGCCCCTGATTAATTTCAGATGCATTGCATCTTTCTTGTGGCCTGGGCTCATCTCTCAACTTGTAACTGTCCAAGAAATTTTTCTTTACATCACCAAAGCCTCCAGGCCTCTTAAATGAAGTAATACCGCTTTTTTGAATTCTGCTGATTTTTTTCCAATGGTTTACGCGTTATCCTCCGAGACCCATGTCCAAATACCCGTCCACAGCATTTCCTGTTAAGATGTGCCCGCCAGTACTAGCACCAGTACTTGGAACCCTCAAGCAAATCTGCTCCTTCTCGGTGGCGAAAATAATAAATATCAAACTCCTCCATACTATGCGTTGATAGTAGCAGGTAGTGACTGTTAAATAGTGCATCTAGTAGACTATGCAGATCTATCTGATCTTTGCATTTTGAGACTCATTTTTGAAGATTTTCTCATTCCGTTGGTGCTCTGAAGGGTCTAGCCAAATCGCTGCTCTACTATACGAAAACTTGAGCCGCTATACATTCAATTTCTGATTTAATACTCAAAGCATTATATTATCACTTGAACCTGAGGAAGTGTAAATCCGCAAGTAGCACGTAAAGTGTAGTGTGTCATTAGCTCTGTCACTGTCGTTATTGCTGTCGCTATTACTGTCGCTTGATATGCATATCGCTTCTAACGAAACACACGCTTTTTTGTCTTTTTTACTGGGAGCCGTTCGCATTTCAAGCATCTTGTGTCTGGGTTTATCTACAAAAATGTGTCACTGGAATTAGTGGATGTTGACGCTTCGATTTGTAATATGGAGGGGTAGAAAATAGAGGAAGCGCACAGCTAATTTTTGAATTACAAATGGGAGGAATTCAGAGTTGGGCCTAGTTGATCACAGGAAGGCCTTCTAATATGATGATGATGATGAAGATGGTGGTGGTATTTGATCGAGTTGCGTCGGTTGTTCGTTCATTGGTGCACCTGCATTGTCAACAAGGCACGAGACTGAACAGTCCCTGTAAACCACACGGGGCTCGGTACGCCGGTACTTCGTCAAGTACTTGCAGCTTTGGGTAGTTTTGGGTAGTTTAGGGCAATTCTACGTAGCTTGCATCTGTACCCTGCTTATCTAGCTGATTGGTCTATTAGTAGATATTATTTCACACACTTTGCGTTCTTTTCAACGATTCGTATCACGCAGTACGTCTTGAGAAAGCAGTTTCTATATAAACCTGAGGGGATATGGCGGTGTGCTCCTACCGGCATATGTTATAGGAGCGGTATTGTCCACATAGCGATCACAACCGACATAGACATCAAGATGGCATCTCAAAACACATTTTCCGATTTTAAATTGGCAACTGAATTACCAGCATGGTCCAAATTGCAAAAATTGTACGACACTGAAGGTAAGAAAATCAATGTCAAAGATGAATTTTCCAAAGATAGCAAACGTTTCGAAAAATTATCGAAGACTTTCACGAATTACGATGGATCCAAGATCTTATTTGATTTCTCCAAGAATTTGGTCAATGACGATGTCTTGAGTGCATTGATCGAATTAGCCAAGGAAGCCAAGGTCACTGAATTGAGAGATGACATGTTCAAAGGTGAGCACATCAATTTCACCGAAGACCGTGCAGTCTTCCACGTCGCCTTGAGAAACAGAGCCAACAAAGTTATGAAAGTCGATGGTGTAAATGTTGCTCCAGAAGTCGATGCTGTTCTTGCACACATGAAAGAATTCAGCGAACAAGTTCGTTCAGGTCAATGGAAAGGTTACACAGGTAAACAGATTACAGATGTTGTTAACATCGGTATTGGTGGTTCAGATTTGGGTCCAGTCATGGTCACCGAAGCTCTGAAGCACTATGCAACCAATATCAAGGCCCATTTCGTCTCTAACATCGACGGTACCCACATTGCTGAAACTTTGAAGGTAGTCAACCCAGAAACTACTCTTTTCTTGATCGCTTCCAAGACTTTTACAACAGCAGAAACCATCACTAACGCTAATACTGCAAAGAACTGGTTCTTATCAAAAACCGGTAATGACACAGCTAATATCGCAAAGCACTTTGCCGCTCTATCAACAAATGAAGCTGAAGTTGCCAAATTTGGTATTGATACCAAGAATATGTTCGGTTTCGACAACTGGGTTGGTGGTCGTTATTCTGTTTGGTCAGCAATTGGTCTCTCTGTTGCACTTTACATTGGTTTCGATAACTTTGATGCCTTCTTAAAAGGTGCCGAAGCTGTCGACAAGCATTTCACTGAAACTCCTGTAGAGGATAACATTCCATTGTTGGGTGGTTTACTCTCTGTTTGGTATAACAACTTTTTTGGTGCCCAAACTCATTTGGTTGCTCCGTTTGATCAATACTTACACAGATTCCCCGCTTATTTGCAACAACTTTCAATGGAATCTAATGGTAAATCTGTTACTAGAGGTAATGTGTTCTCCAATTACTCAACTGGTTCCATTCTTTTCGGTGAGCCAGCAACCAACGCTCAGCACTCCTTTTTCCAATTGGTTCACCAAGGTACAAAAGTCATCCCATCTGACTTTATCTTGGCTGCTCAATCTCATAACCCAATTGAAGGTAACTTGCATCAAAGAATGTTAGCATCAAACTTTTTCGCTCAAGCTGAAGCTTTGATGGTTGGTAAAGATGAACAACAAGTTAAAGCTGAAGGTGCTACTGGTGGCTTAGTCCCACACAAAGTCTTCTCAGGTAACAGACCAACAACTTCTATTTTGGCACAGAAGATCACACCAGCTACTTTAGGTGCTTTGATCGCTTACTATGAACATTTGACTTTCACTGAAGGTGCCATCTGGAACATCAACTCTTTTGACCAATGGGGTGTTGAGCTAGGTAAGGTTTTGGCTAAGGCCATTGGCAAAGAATTGGACGACTCTTCCAAGACTTCTTCTCATGATGCTTCCACCAATTCTTTGATCAACCAATTCAAATCATGGGCTTGATCTTGAAATAGTTTGCCTTTTTATATTAAACGATTTTCGACGTATGACTGAATGCTTTAGTGTATACTAAATAAAAGATGTTAAATTTTTTTTTCTTTATTATTTCTTATGGTATAATGTACAGGCGCGATACAGAAATATTGATACATCTAACAAGTAGGATCACTTCACGTAAACTTCTATAGAACAAACCATGATATAATGACTGATGCAGCTCCTGAATTAGTTGATATAGACAACAGCATTCCTGAGGTTTCACAAGAGAGATACATACATTGGAAAAAGAATACAAAATTACTGTACGACTATTTAAATACCAATGCAACTAAATGGCCATCATTAACTTGCCAGTTCTTTCCCGATCTCGATACAAGCACTGATTCTCATAGGATCCTACTTTCATCATTTACATCATCACAGCTTCCTGAGGATGAAGCCATCTATATTTCCAAGATTTCCACCCTCGATCATATCAAGTGGTCATCCTTAAATAATTTTGATATGGATGAGATGGAGTTTAAACCTGACAACTCAACCAAGTTTCCATCTAAAAATCTCTACAATGATCTTACAGTGAGGTTCCCAGGCGGGGATTGTAACAGAGCAAGATATCTCCCGCAGAATCCCGATGTCATTCTTGCTGCTTCATCTGATGGTTCAATTTACGTATTCAATAGAACGAAGCATGGAACTACAGCAAGCCAATCTCTAAACAGCACACGCTATGCCATGAAATTGTCAAGTGCAAACAAATCCCAAGATATTGTACAAGTAGATGAAACCAATGAAACGGTTTCGATTTCCTGCAATGGCCAAAAGGAAGGTCTGCTAGCTTCATGTTATTCGCAGGGACAGCTAAAAGTGTGGGACATATCTGCATATTCGCATGCAGACCCAATTATTAACCAACCTGTCATTTCACTAAATGATGCAGATCCTAAAGGTTTGAACGACGTTTCGTGGATGCCACTACACGACTCGTTGATTGCAGCTTGCGGGGAGAGTAATTATGTGGCTTTACATGATACAAGATCATCGGAGCTGATATCCCAGTCAGACAGCAATTTGCACCAGGGTGGCATAAACGCATGTAAGTTCAATCCACATAATTCACTGTTGCTGGCCTCGGGTGACGCAGAAGGGACCGTTAATTTGTGGGATTTGAGAAAACTAGATAAAGCTCCCATAAAATCATTACAACATGGTTCAGCAGTTTCGACATTGGAATGGAGCCCAAATCTAGAGCCAATAATAGCCACTGCGGGCCAAAATGATGGGCTTGTGAAAATATGGGATGCTTCAACAGATAGAGTCATTTTCACCCATGGCGGTCATATGTTGGGTGTCAACGACATCGCTTGGAACGCGCATGATCCATGGCTTCTCTGCAGCGTAGCCAACGATAACTCAGTCCACGTCTGGCGACCAGCTAGACATCTAGTGGAGCTGCAATAGTCATCTCTTGATACTTTTCATCTATATACTGTCTTAATAACGGCAGTTCACGTGATTAAAAGCCAATCAAAATAAAGAATTCGACTTTTGGTCCCGTCGTTGATAACGCTTTATTTGTAATAAATTCTGTCTATACCGAAAATGTCTTGAGATTCTGAAACGAGAAGGAGAAATAACAACTTTGTTGCGTAACGAAAAGGCATATTGCTCTATTAAGTGTCAGCAGCAGAGCCGAATCATCAATTGTTGAAGTCGTGGAACCTTGTAAGCTCTAGGATTCATCGGGCTCCAGTGAAAATAGGCTAAGAGAGATTGAAATCAGAAAAGAATGAGTATCCGTGCATTAACTTTAAAGGCTGCTGCCAGACCTCTTGCAGGTTTAACAGTTCGTCAAGCTCCTAGTGGTTTACGTTACATGTCAAGTCCGGCTCCACAAGAACCAAAGGCTAAAGCCAACTCCATTATTGATGCATTGCCAGGTAACAGTATCTTGTCTAAAACAGGTATACTTGGTACGTCAGCAGCAGCGGCCATCTACGCAATCTCCAACGAGTTGTACGTGGTGAACGATGAAAGTATCCTTTTGTTTACTTTCTTGTGTTTTTCAGGTATTGTGGCCAAGTTCTTGGCCCCAGGGTACAAGGAATGGGCAGATGCTAGAGTCAAGAAAGTTCAGGATGTGCTAAATGCCTCTAGAACGAAACATGTCGATGCCGTGAAGGACAGAATTGCATCCGTTTCTGAGTTGAAAGATGTTCAAGATATCACCAAGGTTTTGTTTGAAGTTTCTAAGGAAACAGTCCAATTAGAAGCTAAGGCATTTGAACTGAAGCAAAAAGTTGACTTAGCTCATGAGGCCAAATCCGTTTTGGATTCGTGGGTCAGATACGAGGCTTCTGTGCGTCAATTGCAACAAAGACAAGTTACTGAGAGTGTGCTTGCAAAGGTTAAATCCGAGTTGGCCAACCCTAAATTCCAAGACAGGGTTCTTCAACAGTCCATTACCGAAGTTGAACAACTATTTTCTAAGCTGAAATAAGGCATTTTCTCAACTTTTTTAAGAATTAGATATTCCAAAATAACAACAACAATTACAACAATTACAACAATTACAACAATAAACCAAAATACGAGGTTTCTTATATGTACAGAAATATATAAGAATATACATTAGAAATCTCCAAAAAATCAGCTTATTGCCCAAGGTGCATTACTATTTTGCATCAGAAGGAAGTGGTATATCATCAAGGCCTGCCAATTTAGGATGAAATGTGCCCTCTTTCCTTTTAAAAGTATTTTGATTGTAGGGTATATTCTTATGTCCTTGAGGTGCTTCGCCGTCTGGGTTCCAGTCGGAATCAAAAAATATGCTCTTTGTACCCAGTCTCTGCGAGTCGTTATGTTCGTGCTCGCGATCTGCGGAATCCTTGTCTGCCAATTTCAAATCACCCTTCAAAACATTCAATCGTTTGTACTCTTTAGCTTTAACATGATTTTTGCCATCCAACTTTTCAATTCCAGTTTGGCGTACCTTTCTGTCAACATCTCGCAGTCCTGAAATTCTCCTTTCAGTTCGTACGCCTTTTGATGCTTTTCGATATGCTCTTGTTCTCAGCTTTTCTTCATTAATTGAATGAGATCTGTTAGTACAGTAACAATACTGCATAATACATAGCGAATTTCATACCTTCTTCTTCCATCTCCTGTCGATTTTCTTTTTGTTATTACTTGTACATCCGGTTCGTCTTTTCAACGACTATCATTCTTACTTCAATTACGCTAAATTCAGACTACTTCTAGAAACAGGCACCGAACTGCACATAGTGAACAACCCAAAAAAGAATGAATACAGATGCCAATTCTAATTCCTTTCAAGAAGATCTGAAGCCTAATTTCGATGGGGTACCCAGCCAGGCATTAGATGCAGTGAGAATGCGTGCAGCTCAGTTGACACATTCACTAAAGAGAATTAGAGATGAGCTTTCAAGGGCAGAATTACCGCAATGGCATTCCTTGCAGTCACAAGTAAATGTCACCTTGTCTCAATTGATGTCTTTGACCTCAACTTTACAGCATTTTCAAGACACTTTAGATTCTACTGTCGTCTTCCCACTACCGAACTTTCCAACTACTTCACATGAAGGCTTGCTAACTACTTTGCTGAGAAAAAAGTATACGCCGGAAGTTGATGAGTGGATAGCATCTGCAAGAGAGGCAGCTGATTTGGATCAATCTATCCTAGATCCTCAAGCGATCGATAAATTATTGAAGGATGAAAAAGATGTTACTGAATGGGCCTTACAGACTTTGGTAAAGGAGTTTGAGAGGTATAGCTCTGGTGCAGACTACGCGGAACAAAATTCAGGAGCGACCGAGGATGAGCAAATGATAGACGTATCAACGGTAAATTGTGGTAAACCAACTAAACCATTTGACTCAGATCAAATACTAAAGTATACCTCCAAAGGCGAAATTCCGAGTGAAATTATGCATGAAATGAGTGAGGAGGGATCAGTTGTCATAACTGAATAACTGCTTCAGTGGTAACTGAGAAATTCTACTCAATTTTACAATTTATACGTATTTACAGGATGCGATTTAGTCGAAGTGCAATTGTGTCATACAGTCAACGAGTAAAGAAGTCTAAGGAGGGGTCAATGCGGTTTCTGCATCAGTATTATTTGTCTAATGGTTAGGAAAGAAGCTTAATAACCAACTCCCAAGTTCCAAACATGATTATACTATTAGGAACTGTTCTCATCAAATGAGGTGTCAATCCGCTATACATGGATGCAAACCCTTCTTCCTTTATTATAACTTTGAAAGTCTGTATTAGTCCCGTGTATTTCATTTTACCATTTTCCAGAGGTGCTTGTCTTAATCTTGTTCGGACGACTTCATGAGGGTAAGTTATTATGCTTGCAACGAATTTTGCCAGACCTGCACTCCCTGATCTTTGACACCATTCCGTTATTTTTTCTGTTGTAGTCTTTTTATATTCATCGGCATGGCCGAGCCTTTGTATGGACCTTTCGTGCAGAATACGTTTCATTTGTTCATATAGTAGCCATTGTAATATACTCTCTGCTGATCCTAGATAAGAAGCGCTCAGCCCCTTATAAAGACCTCGTATACCTTCTGTATTGAGAATTCCCTTCAAACAACTCCACGAATTGCTATATAATCTTGTTTTACCTGCCTTATCCAATTGCAGTCTTGTTTTTACCATCCAAATTGGGTTTGTAGCCGTAGAAGTAGCAACACCAGCAGTTGCACCGGCCATCAAATGAATCCATGCAGCCTCCTCTCCATTATTGAAAGAACGAGAGTAAATATCCTTCGTTGTTCCATAGGTAAAGAAATTTATACTCCTTGCTGGTATAACACCCACTAAGTTCGGTCCTAACCCTTTGAAGAGACTTTGAAAACCTTCTTGCTTGTATATATTACCTATTATGCCAAACGTTTCCTTGAAATGAGTGGCGCCGTCTAAAATGTAAGATACAGGTCTGAAGCCTGTGACAGCGTGGGTAGCTACTTTTGACTTGTAAATTGACTGATAAACATCACTTTGGAGTCTCGTTTTTACAAGATCAAATGGACATGTTACTATAGCACCTGCCATACCACCTATGCCGCCTGCAACGAAATGTACCCAGGGTCTTACAGCGGGATGGTTTTTTGTCGTACTCTTTTGGGTAACTGAGGTTGTTTGCACCGCCTCTCTAAAATTTGAACCTTTCTCATCACTTGCCAGATAAGGAAGTGATTCTCGGGCATCTTCTTCCCACTCATCTAGTGGTTTCCTCGGCATCTATCTGACTATTCGTTTTTTGCAACTCTAACTTACTACTGATACTAAAGTGTGTCTATCTTAGCATACCACCATATATCAGCGAAAGTCCTGATAAATATTACTTCGGAGAAAAGAAACCTGCTTCACGATCCGGTTGAATTTATCAAAATGCCTGTTTCTGTAAGAATGGCCCAATGATGAGAAGATGTTTCTTGAATTTCATCTGTGATGAGTGTGATCCTACTGATTTTTTTTCAAATCCAATATGAAAAAAAAAACTATAACAAGTACAATAAAAAGATGAGACAATAATTAATCAAAAAGATTGAGATGTGCGGTGTACAATTGTTATGGATTAAACATAATTATATATGGCAGTATAAAGTGGCGCAAAAACACTTCCTCGAAATACCCATCGCGTAAATTAGATGAAGGTTTCATAAGGAGTTGGAGCCAAAGTTTGAGGAACGTTGTTTTCAGTAGAGACAGAGTGAGCTTCTCTTGGTTGAGCTGGTTGTCTTTTCAATTGAACAGCGATACCCTTGGCCTTACCTTCAGCACGTCTAGCAGCATTGTCCTTGACTCTTTGCAAAAATTCAGCTCTACATTTGGAGTGCTTGACGTGTTCGACTCTCAAACTCAATCTCTTTTCCAAGTATCTGTTACCAACAATTTTGTTGATAATGATACCAACGGAAGACTTAGTAACGTTGTAAACGATACCAGTCTTACCTTGGTAAACCTTGTGAGGCATACCCTTTTGGATAGAACCATTGGCTTTGATATCGACAATGTCACCAACCTTGTAGACCTTCAAGTAGGTAGACAATGGAATGGTACCATGCTTCCTGAAGTCACGTTGGAACATGTAACGAGTACGAGATCTATAACCATGTCTGTGTTAAAATTAAAATGAATAATATCTGTTAGTAAAGATGAACTTTGAAGGGCTTTATGATCGGTACATCATAAATTCGTTGAAGTATTTCTCACAATATCTAGGTTGCCAGTACTTCTCAGGTCGTAGCCGATGCTACTATTATGTTGTATCCATTTAATTCTCATGTCCACACGCTACACACTGTCGTGTGCTATATGGTACACTCCCATAATCTATAAAATTCGAAATTGCAAAACGCAATATTTTATTAACTGATAACTCCTGAATAAACGACATTGTATGACCATCTTCTCTATTCATTAATCCACATACGATTTACCCATTTTTGCTGATCGTCCTTGCTGTCCTTTGTATACCTATATTAGCAAGATACAGTTTCAGACAGTCAGAAATAGTGTACGCTTTCAATACTTTCTGCTGCACTGATCGGGTTACCTCTTGCTGAGTGAGACTGGAAGGGTTTCATCCACCACGCCTTGCTAGTACTAACTGAGCTACTTCCTGCGAATGCCAGACCGTCTCCCGCGCAGCACCGTCCCTCTGCTGAGGCGCGTGAACGGAGCTGCAGCCAAAATTTCACTTCTGACCAGCCTGGCTCCCTCCACCATCCCCCTATCGCCTTCTCTAGCTCTCTCCAACACCAGAACGCTCAACACTGTTGGGCGGAGCAGTCCCCCACTACGTAGATCTGCTACCACTGCTCACTGCTTCACATCGCGAAAATGATGCAAAAAGCAGCTGAAAAAATCAGACAGGTCATCACTGAACAATTTGAAAAATAGGAATATGTATGGATGTACCATGACAGTGTATGGGTTTAGCCGTCACAACAGGAAAAGATATAAATCCCTGACTTACAATACTAGAGAATGGAGAAAAAAAGTCCTATTAGCGATTGATTTCGATTACGTTTAATATAATATACAATTAAAGACATCATAACTATCATGCCAAGTGAGAATTTGGTCAGAAAAACGAGAACAGCTTTTTGTTGTTTTTACTTATGAACTAGGACATAGTAAATTAGCTGACAAAATACTCATCTCCCACATATATACCTATGTAATGCGGAAGTTGAGAATTGCACTCGCCGTCTCCTTAATTTGATAAATGGGGTAGATTTTGTTGTGAAGTCAATAAGTTAAAGTTAAAAGTTAAAAGTTTAACGTTTAGTTTATTCTTCGTCTTCAGCAGCTTCATCGCCACCTTCTCTGCTCTTAACAGCATTTCTTCTAGCAACTCTACCTGGTCTACCACCACCGAATGGAGAGGTTGGAGCAAAGTCGATGTGCTTTTCGGAATCCAATCTGACCATGAAAGATGGAATGTTGACAATTTGCTTACCAACAGCAATGTGTCTTTGAGTGATCAAAACTCTGGCGTGGTGGACAGATTTAGCTAAACCCAATTTGTAAACTTGAGTTTGCAATCTTCTCTCCAAGAAATCTTCGATTTTCAAAGCCAAGACATAATCCAGTTTCTTTCTGTCTTCAGACAAGACACCAATTCTGACTAATCTTCTGATCAAGGCATTACCTTCGAATAATCTCTTTGGGTCCTTTTCGTCTCTAGTCAACAAGTCTCTGGCAGCACGACGAATTTTAGACAATTGGAAAGTGATTCTGTAAATCTCTCTCTTGTTTTTCAAACCGAATTCACCGGCCAATTTCAATTCAGCATCCAAACGGGAAGATTCGTAAGGTCTCTTTGGGGTAGAGTATGTCTTAGAGTAAGTTCTTGGAGCTCCTAAAGTAAAAAGTCGTTGTTAGTCAAAATGAAAAATATTTCAACTTGATTCAAGAGGTTCAAGACGGTACACATAATTATTAAGAGTAGTCAACTAACGGAATTAAATTCTTCAAAACGGTCGAGCACAGAACATAACACACATGTCCAGACATAATAATCGTCAAAAATCAGCTTGACTGCTCACATGTCTAAATGAAATTGGAAAGGTCTTTTGCATGAAGTGTCGGGAGTTCAGTGCAAAGCCCATAAAGTATCCAATCTCGATTTAGTGCGGTCTGCTAGCTGCGATCAACCTTTGAAGAAAATAAGACAATATTTCATGACTATCTCATAAAAACTATGAGGACCCGAACCTCTAGGAAGAATATCTCCCTGTATCCACTATAAGCGGAATTGAGAAAATCATCTCAGTACGTACTTGGCATTGTTGCTTAATCTTGATTTCTTAGCTGTTTCGAAGTACAAAAGAGTTAAATCGTAATCTTCAAATGAGATGAAATAGAAATTTATATGCTGAGAATTCGTTGACTTGCAACGAGAGCGTTGCATCAATCTGCCGCGTCGACTTGAAATTTTTTAGACGGAATACAGAACAGTCATTTTGTGTTGTTTTTTTGGTGAAAAAAAAATGAAGTTTGAAAAAACGTTATGGATGTATAGGTGTTTTTACAGCAGTCTTAAGATAAAGAATGATGGTAATCTACACAGGCTTTCCTAAATTGTACAAATTTCATAGAACTATGGCTTGAATCATAACTCTGCGTGAAAGTCTTTGATGATGGAATCCACATCATCAAGACCAAGTGGTCTAATGTCACCCATCTGTTTAATTTTTCCAGTAACCTCCTTGATTTCGTCATCGGTGAGTTTCAGTTGCAACTGTTCAACTCTTGATTTAATTGCATTCCAGCCAGTGAGTCTGTTAGCAAAATGAATATACCTACTGATACCAAAGTCTTCGGGGTTTAAAATTTCGTAAGTCGATGGGTTCGCCAAGATTGCCTTGGCATGAATACCGGCTTTATGGGTAAAGGCGCAAAAGCCAGTAATTGGATTGTTGAATGGTAAATTCACTTCTACCGCTTCAGCTACCAACGTCTCCAGGTCACGCAGTTTTTTCAAATTATACTTAGATTTAACGTATTCAGGCGCAGATACAATCATTCTTGCCATAAATCCACCTAACGAAACAATACCATTTCTTTCGCCGATACCAAGGACACAAGTATCAATTAATCGAGCACCGGCTTCAAGTGCAGAGTACGCATTACCAATAGCGCAGCCGGTGTCATCGTGGAAGTGACATTCAATGTCACAAGAGACAACATTTTTCAAAGATCTGACTAGGTCATAGACTTGTCTTGGATTTGCACACCCAACAGTGTCAGCAATACCAACTCTATCCACACCAATATGATCAACTGTTTTGTAAATATTTAGTAGATCTACAATATCCGATCTAAAGGAGTCTTCGGAGGAGAATCTAATCTCCAGGCCCTTGGATTTAACAAATTCAATCACCTCGATGGCACTCTTAGCGATATAATTCATGTCCTTTCCATGTGAGTATTGTCTTAAGAATTTTGAGGTCCCAATAACAACATCTACACCATCAACACCGGTCTCGACGGCAACTCTGGCATCGTCCATGTGACAACGAATATGAGTCAAAATTTTTGCCTTTAATCCCAATTTACAAATGGCTTCACAATCCTTTCTTGATTGCTCGGATGCAACGGGAGACGTCAACTCAATGTAATCAACTCCAAAGTCATCCAATGCTTTTGCGATCTCAATTTTCTTTTCAGTATCGAAAAAGGCATTAGCGAATTGTTCACCTTCTCTTAGGGTAGATTCAATAATTTGAAAATTTCTCACATTTGAGACTAAATCAGCAACATTTGGAGCATATGGATTAGATGAGACTGACATCCTACAACCTGCTTCGCCTCTCTGCTATACTGAAACCTAACGACCCGCATCTTTTACTTGTCCTCGCATTATTATATAGTTAGCATGATGGCCAGTAGTGCGCGATAGCGTTCTTGTGCGGGTAACGCCTTTGATTGATAAGTGAGCAATCCGGATGTGCTCCACTCTGCAATATCGAACCTGCTTGGGTCCTCTTTGGCGGCTATTTCAGTACTCTAAAACAGGAAGAGCAAGCTGAAAGCGGAGCTACTAGTCATAGATAAGATATCGAGGGTGAAGCTACAAACTTTGTTATACACCAGAGCTAAAAGTAACACGCCATTAACGACTCAAACCATACAGAAACCGATGCAGTGACTTTGCTCATATCGTACATCTGCCATCCTTTCAAATGATTGCGTAAAGAAACCATCTTTCACAATCGGTCTCACAAGCAGGCGTGCGGCTCTCGCTTCTGTTTCTCGAAGTATTCAAATGCGTAGATCAGAGAGGTCCGTAGTAAAACTTTTATGAAGGAAGACTCGCGGGGGAGAAGGCACTGGTTAATGTTAACTACGGGGTCACGAGAACATAACTAAAAGAATAAAATTGTTCTCAGACTGGGCCCTTGCGTCTAAGTTACATCAAAAGCCAGACATTTGCACAATATAAGATCACTCTAGGGCCCGTAATGGCACTAGTCAAGCAAATAACGCCAACAACCAGCAAAAAATCCATGCTCGACAGACATCAAGACATTATCATCAATAATGAACCCATCGATTACAGAACGTCATTTCAGGACACAGCTCAATCGACTTTTCATCATCTCTCAATGTTTCACACCCGATCTTTAACTTCATCTAAACGCGTCGACGTTGCAAGCTAAAAAAAAAAAAAAAAAAACAATTTGGTGTTTGCTGTATTCTTTTTTTCTCCCTTCCAATTCTGCAATCTCTGTCGAATCGGCCTTTCATATAAAAGCAATACATTTTTGGGAATCCCCCAAATCGAGGTTGACCGAAATATACGCGAAAAACAAAAACAAAAAAAAGGGAAACGCCTAGCGAGCAAGGTCAGTCTGTACGAGTAAAGGCGGGTAGCACACATCAAAAAGGAGTCTCCCGATACCAGCGCAAGGAAAAGAAATAGAAAAGCTCAGCGGTTATTTTTTGTTTCACTATTTAAAAAATATTTACAGCTATCAAACCTGTTTTCCCTAAACAGTGGTACTGCCCACATAATCCACACAAAAATTTTGTGTATATAGCATAGAAGTTATGACTTCACAGGTCTCGAGGCTTGATCGACAGGTGATCCTGTTGGAGACAGGTTCGACGCAGTTCGTACGTAATATGGCGGCAGACCAAATGGGTGATCTGGCAAAACAACATCCGGAAGATATCTTATCGTTGTTGTCAAGGGTGTATCCGTTTTTGCTGGTCAAGAAATGGGAGACGAGAGTGACGGCAGCAAGAGCTGTCGGCGCGATCGTGCAGCACGCTCCTGTGTGGGATCCGAATACGGATGACACTGATGGAACGGCTAGTGTTCGCAGCGGTAATGGAATTGGCGAAGAAGATCTGGAGTGTAGTGCGAAGATCAAACTGGAAAAAGAAATCAAGATTAAACTGGAGGAAATTAGTCAAGAAGATAGAAAAGAGATTTTTCAGGATGACAGCCGACTTCTTTCTTTGTCGGATTGGAACCTTCATGAGCTTTTAAAATCTAAAAAAATTCTGCTCGCTTCCAGTTCGAACAATTTCAATGATAGTGATGATGGGATTTCTAAAAAACAATTGAAAGCAAATCATGGTGATTCGTCACCTGTGTCACCCATGGATGCTGAAGTGAAGCACGAAGTAGATTCAAAAAAAGAATTGGCTTCTGGAGCATCTAAGAAATCAGCTCGTATGCTGGCCATGGCAAAACGAAGGAAAAGAATACAAGCCAAAAGCTCATTTAATAAACCTGTAGATCTGTCGGAAAGCTCTGTTTCGAAAAGTTTGATGAATTCAAACTCAAATGCATCAACCCCTAATCCAAAATTAGAGATCACGGAACAATCTGACGAAAATAAAATTATGGTTGAGTCAATGATATCTCCAATTTTAGAAAAACATGAAAGAGTTGCTGGTCTAGTCTGGCAATTTCAAGGTATTTATGAACTATTATTGGAAAATTTGATGAATGATACGTGGGAAAAAAGGCATGGTGCAGCATTGGGGTTGAGAGAAATTTTAAAAAAACATGCTTCCAGCGTAAGTCGAGTCAAGGGAAAAAGTAAAAATGAAAATGATACTATAAATAAAAAATCCTTAGAAGATACTGCAACAAGACTACTTACAATTTTTGCATTGGATAGATTTGGCGACTACGTTCATGATACAGTTGTCGCCCCAGTAAGAGAATCTGTTGCTCAAACATTAGCTGCATTATTAATTCATCTAGAGGATGATCTTTCCATTAAAATTTTTTACACCCTGGAACAATTAGTTTTACAAGATCCAAAAGTTGTTGCGGTACCAAATAGAATTTGGGAGGCAACTCATGGCGGTCTTCTTGGTATCAGATATTTTGTCAGTATCAAGACAGATTTACTCATGTCATCCGATCTATTACCAAATGTTGTCAAAATTGTCTTATATGGTTTGGATCAATCAGATGATGATGTTCAGAGTGTCGCTGCTGCGATTCTATCACCCATCACAAATGACTTTGTTCGATTGGGTTCAGAAACTATAGACCACGTGCTGACGACCATTTGGTCTTCTTTAACACATTTGGATGATGATTTATCTTCCAGTGTTGGCTCTGTGATGGATCTATTAGCCAACCTTTGTAAACATCAAGAAGTCCTTGACATACTGAAAAACAAGGCAATACAGCATCCTTCGGAGTGGTCATTCAAATCTTTAGTGCCGAAGTTGTATCCATTTTTGCGTCATTCTATTTCTTCGGTAAGGAAATCTGTTTTAAATTTATTAAATGCATTTCTCTCGATTAAGGACGATTCTACGAAGAATTGGCTTAATGGGAGGATTTTTAGACTCATTTTTCAAAATATTATTCTTGAACAACACGAAGATATTTTGTCCCTATCATTTCAAGTTTATCAGTCACTTTTAAACGATTACAAATTTAAGCATACAGAGAAAACTTTGGATCACGTCCTGAGTAAACACCTACAACCAATCTTACATCTTTTAAACACCCCTATTGGCGAAAATGGTAAGAATTATAGTATGGAGTCCCAGTATATTCTAAAACCTTCTCAGCATTACCAGTTGCATCCAGAACGAAAGAGAAGTATCTCAGAAGCTAATCATGAATCCAGTATTCCAATTCCTAAGGGTAGTGAACGTGTAAATATAGATGCACCGATGATTGCAGGTGACATAACTTTGCTCGGTTCCGAAATAATTACGAATACAAGGGTCATGGGTGCCAAAGCATTTGGCTTAACCCTATCTCATTTCCAAGACTCAACATTAGAATCTTTCTTTACCAACGTACTGGTTCGATGTTTAGACTTGACTTACGCAACCCCTAGGATGCTGGCTTTCATCATTCTGACGGAATTTTGCTCTTCGTGGTTGCAAGATCATGAAAATGTTCCATCATTTGTAGCAGAGACTTTCAGACCCATAGTAACAGATCAGCTTTCACATCCAGATAAACTTCCTGTCTTTAGGGAATTAGTACCGTCTTTGAAAGCTTTACGAACTCAGTGTCAGAGTTTGTTAATAACGTTTGTTGATGTTGGAATGTTACCGCAACATAAGTTACCTAATATACCAGTTGTTGTACAAGGAGAGTCGGAGGCTGGTCCCGAAGCGTTCACAATTTCCCTCGCAGAAAAAGTCTACAACGAATATTATGATAAGATGTTCCGTGCAATGAGTAATTCGTACAAACTTTTGGCTAAAAAACCCTTGGAGGATGCAAAATATCGTGTATTCCTAGCAATACAAGCTGCTCAAAGTTCTAGAAAGGCTCGGAACACTTCTATTCTGGCAAATTATGCCTCAGCTTCTCTACGTTATGAGGGTCTTCCGACTAAGTTAAATCCCATCATTCGATCCTTGATGGATAGTGTCAAAGAAGAGACAAATGAAAAATTGCAAAAACTGTCTGGTGAATCGGTAATATATTTGATTAAACAGTTGATCAGCCATGAGAAACCAAAGGTCTCTAATAAAATAGTCAAGAATTTATGTGGATTTTTATGCGTTGATACCACAGAAGTCCCGGAATTCGCAAGTCATTCCGCTCTGAAAGATTCAATCTTAACCCTACAAAAGGAATATAGCATCGATTCTAATAAGGAAGATATTCTGATCATGAAAATGACGGAAGAGGCGCAAATAAAACGTAGAGGAGGGATATTTACATTGAGCAGACTTCTTCAAGTATTTGGTAGGGACGTTTTGATAAAAATCCCTCAACTTAAGGATTGTTTATTTGATCCCTTGACTAAACTTGATGAATTAAGCGATCAAGGTCATCGGGACAATACTTTGGGTCAGTCTATTGTTGACGCTTTGGGCATAATGCGTTCTACGTATTGTTTCATGGATCCTCAATTGCGAAGTGAAGAAGTCATTCCAAAATTTCCGATACTTTTAGAGTTTTTGAAGTCCGAGTTCTCAGTTTTCAGGTACTCCACGGCCAGGCTAATAGCGGACTTCGCCAAAACATCACCTCTTGAAGTCATGTCGTTTGTTATCAGAGAGGTAATACCTTTGATGAATAGTGCTGGTTCGGTCATTCATCGCCAAGGCGCATCGGAGCTAATATATCATCTTTCAAATTCGATGGGAACAGATATATTGCCGTATGTGATCTTTTTATTGGTACCATTATTGGGTCGCATGAGCGACTCTAACAATGACGTTAGAAATCTAGCAACTACAACTTTTGCTTCTATTATCAAGCTGGTTCCTCTAGAGGCGGGGATCGCTGACCCAGAAGGCCTGCCGGATGATCTCATGGTTGGTCGTGAAAGGGAGCGTGATTTCATTCAGCAAATGATGGATCCTTCAAAGGCAAAACCTTTCAAATTGCCAGTGGCTATCAAAGCTACTTTAAGAAAATATCAACAGGACGGTATCAATTGGCTAGTGTTCTTGAACAAATATCATTTACATGGTATTCTTTGTGATGATATGGGCCTAGGTAAGACATTGCAAACTATTTGTATTATTGCAAGTGATCAATATTTAAGAAGTGAGGATTATAAGAAGACAAAGTCTGTCGAGACTCGACCTCTTCCTTCACTTATTATCTGCCCTCCTTCTTTGACTGGTCATTGGGAAAATGAATTTGAGGTTTATGCATCTTTCCTCGACGTTGTTGTGTACGCTGGTGGACCTTCAACTCGTATTCCATTGAGGGAGAAGCTTGCTGGAGCAGATATAATCGTTACTTCTTATGATGTCGCAAGAAATGACCTTGAGATATTCAAGCAATATGATTACAATTATTGTGTACTTGATGAGGGTCATATTATTAAGAATGCACAATCAAAACTGGCAAAGGCAGTCAAACAGATTAATGCAAATCACAGATTGATTTTGACGGGTACTCCTATTCAAAACAATGTAGTTGAGCTGTGGTCTTTATTCGATTTCTTGATGCCCGGCTTTCTGGGTACCGAAAAGATGTTTCAGGAAAGATTTGCAAAACCAATTGCGGCTTCAAGAAATAGCAAAACATCATCGAGGGAACAAGAGGCGGGTGTTCTGGCTTTGGAGGCACTGCATAAGCAAGTATTACCATTTATGTTACGGAGACTGAAAGAAGATGTTTTATCAGATTTACCTCCAAAGATTATTCAAGATTATTTCTGTGAATTAAGCGATCTGCAGAAACAACTATACAAGGACTTTTCGAAAAAGCAAAAAAATGTAGTGGAAAAAGATATTGACAGTACCTCAGACTTAGATAGCAAGCAGCATATTTTTCAAGCACTCCAGTATATGAGAAAATTATGCAATCATCCAGCTTTAGTACTCTCACCGGATCACCCCCAATTGAAGCAGGTTCAAGAATATTTGAAGCAGACTCATTTGAATCTACATGATATTGTGAATGCACCTAAATTGCTAGCTCTAAAGAATTTACTATTTGAGTGTGGAATTGGTGAGCGTGATATGGAGAGAAAGCAGTCCGCGAACCAGTTCCCCTCAAGCGAAAACGTCATCTCACAGCATCGTGCCCTGATTTTTTGTCAATTGAAGGATATGTTGGATATGGTTGAAACTGATCTTTTTAAAAAGTACATGCCGTCAGTCACTTATATGAGACTGGATGGTAGCGTTGAGCCAAGAGATAGACAAAATGTAGTAAAAAAGTTTAACGAAGATCCGTCAATTGACTGTCTCCTGCTAACTACAAAAGTTGGTGGTCTGGGTTTAAATTTAACAGGTGCAGACACAGTCATCTTTATCGAGCATGACTGGAACCCTATGAATGATTTGCAGGCAATGGACCGTGCGCATAGACTTGGCCAAAAGAGAGTTGTAAATGTCTACAGAATAGTGACAAAAGGTACACTGGAGGAAAAAATAATGGGCCTACAGAAATTCAAAATGAATATCGCTTCTACGGTTGTCAATCAACAGAATAATGGTTTAGCTTCAATGGATACGCATCAATTACTTGATTTATTTGATACAGATAATGTTCCGTCTCAGGACGATGAAGAAAAGCAAGCGCAGCTGAACAATGGCGTAAATGGAATGGAAGATATCGCAAGCGAAACAGGGTTAAGTGGCAAAGCCAAAGAAGCTGTTGGTGAGCTTAAAGAATTATGGGATACCTCTCAATATGAGGAAGAATACAATCTTGACAACTTTATCAAGACTTTACGTTAAATTCAACAGGTCCCTAAATATGCAATCTGTAATTTTGTACTATTAATCATATTATTCATATTATTCATAATGGAGGCCTAGTATTGAAAAGGTTTGAATATGTTACCTTTTCCGATCACTATGTGACCTCGCCAGTACATTAAATCAGCCGGAGTGCGGCGTCGACATTAACCACGGTAAAAGAAAAGCATTCATTTAAAAATAAAGAAAAAGTACACATAGCTGCCCTTGACATGTCAACCTATAAGAATACACAACTGTTATTATCCTATGTCTTCATTGAACGAACAAGTGAAGGCTCGGAAACGAAGATTAGAAGAGCTGAAAAATCGCTCGGAGCATGCCAATACTGTGGAGGAAGCAAGCAAGAAAAGCAAGAACGAAATTGAAAAAAAAAATCACAATGGAGATATAGGAGTCCCCCTGGAATATACAGACTACACTGTTGAGCAACTATCTTCTAAAATTGAGAAGGAAGTTTTAGAAGAATTAAAGAAAACTGCAGATGTAATAATCACAAATTTTGCGAGAAATCAAAGTCAACGAAGTAAGAGTATCACTGCAAAAAGAGTAAATGACAAAAGTGTGGGTTTTCCTGCGACCTTTCTGCAAGAGAAGCTGGATGAATTGGATAGAAGGACCGATGATCAAATAAAGAGACTAGTGCGAAAAAAGTTGATGAAAGATGCAAAGAGCGAAAATTAGCGCGTAAAGGAATGATTTTACGGTTCTATCAATAAATAAATAAACAAGCTAATAAGAGAAACAGCTAAATTTGTATCTTGCCGCTTGCTGTAGTTTTGTGGGCTCTCTTTATTCAGTAGTGAAAGCCTCATAAATGTACCAGATGGCGAAGATGAAAAACGAGAAAGCACCACCCAATGTGACTGTTCTCATGCTAATCTTAGTAGCTAGGAACTTACCACCAAGAACAGCAATGAAAGTGCAAACGAAATGGCCGAGGACGGCACCAGCTATCACATACCAGTAATCGCTATCAGATGCCATAGCAACTATACTGATTTGTGAACGATCACCAAACTCTCCTAAAAAGATCATAATAAAGATATTGATCCATATCGGTGATACTAATAACGAGGCCTTGTGGACAATTTGTCTGAAAAGTGATTGTATTGGTGCCAGTACCGATGAATCAGATGCTTTGGGTGACGAATTCTTATGATAATCACCCATTTCAATATCACCATTACTACAGGCCGCTATCTCTTCCTCAACTTCCGCCATCTCTTCCCGTACCCCAGCGTCTTTTCTCATTTCTAAACCCTCCAACGTCAGCTTATACCCAAATACAAGGAACAAAAGACCAGCTAAGAATCTAGTGTAGCGCTCAGAGATAAATGCAACGGAAGCATGTCCAACAATACCAGATAAAATAGTCATAATTGCTAACGAAGATGCAGCCGAACTAAAAACCAACCATCTTTTATGACGCATGGCCATTAAAGCAGCTATAAGGAAGGTCTTGTCACCAATTTCAGAAACAGCGATCATTGAAACAGCCATGACAAAAGAAGCAAGTGGAGAATCAGCCTTTTCAGGCCCTGAACCACCATTACCTTCACTCATGTTTTAAAGATGATCTCTCGTTAAAACAGCTTTTGTTTCTGAAGGAAACACAGTCACAATTTCGGCCTAATAGTTCAGCTTCACCAGATATTGAACTTTCAATTGACGAAAGTTGTAGTCGATAGTGATTCCTAGATAATTGGTATATTCAAATGAATATCAGAGTGCAGTTTTAAGTAAACGCTCCGGACTGTTCGTGGTATTTTTTTTCTCTTCGGTCCTAGAGCTCGCTCACTTTAATTATTTTTACCTAGTAAAGTGCTTTCTTTTTTAACGCGATTCAATTCCGTCTTGTGCGATGACAACAGTAGCTTTAAAATAATGAATGCATGATGAGATAAAACAATCGTAATGCGTAGTTGCGATATTATTACACGTGGTGCTTATATGTTGTACTAGCAACTGATAATGCCAATGCTATGAGAAACTTGTCCAATTGCATTGGCAAAGCCTGGAAGTGCTCAGAGAGACAAATTAATGGTAGCTTACGCAGGGTTCTGCCACTTACGTCAAATCTCTAAATTGAAATATTATGTTAGTAAAGCAAGTTTTCAGTTTGCAAAAATTTTCTACACATGAACATACCAGGCATTTAGAAGCAATTAGCGAAATAACCTCTTCGTACTTGAATTGTGACAAGGCGTTAAAGGGACACGAAATGATATTTTTTCGCATAAGTTCTCTTAAGGTAGAGGTCAAAATTTCAATTATTGCGTCTTTTGATGGATTGCCAATATGAAATACACCATCAGCCCTATCTATGAATGCTGGGTCCAAAGAGTTTAGTAGATTGGACGTTGCCAGGACAATCAGATTATTGTATTTTTTTAATCGATCCAGTAGAGTTAATAGCGTACTCACGACCCTTACCCCATCTGTGGACTCACTTTTGTTGAGTAATTCGTCTCTTGAAATTGCTATGGCCTCCACTTCGTCGATTAGCAGACAAACGAATGAATTTTCGTTCAATTTCAAGAGATTTTCAACATCTGTAAATATGCTACTCAGGTTTTTTGATGATTCACCGAACCACCTTGAAAAGATTCTTGAACATGAGATCTCAACTAGTATTCCCTTATGGCGAGTATCAATAGGGTTTGTGCCACAAGAGAACTCCCTTCTTATGGACAATTTCTGAACCAACGCCTTACAAACTGTCGTCTTTCCTGTTCCTGGAGGGCCATGGACAATCAAGAGCTTATTATTAGAAAAAATATTAGATGAATCAATGTTACTATTAGCTTTCTCTCTTGACAAAGTTGCAACTTTCAGCGCTATGGTAGCGTAGCTGAACATCTTTTGCTTAATGTCATTATCGAAAAATAAGGACTCCCAGCAGTTTTCCAATTCCTTTGAGGGAAGCAACGTAACTTTTGTCAATGATAGTGTTTGTTTGCTAATTCGAACTGAGGAATCTAAGGAATCGTTAACTTTTGATGAAATCAGTGTGTTTTCATCGGTGAGGCACTCATCATTAGCATTCTCGTTGTCACTATAAAGATCAATTTTATCAAAATCGTCAATCAGCACCTTATTGTCGTTCTGATGCTGCAAATCTTCCAAGCAACAGAAAAGATGAACATTGAGTTCGCCCACTTCCATCGACGGAGAGCCAACATGTTGTGCCGTTTGAGCATTGTTCACTTCTTCTTCCAAGATATTTGTTACCCTTTCCTTTAGATTGCAAAGAGTTGTACCCAAACATGTATTGATAGCTGGATTCTCAACGTAGATGTCGCTAGTTATCTTCACTATGAAAAGTGAAAATATTAGGTTAGCATGAGCCTCGCTTATTGCCTCAGATGAATCGTCCATGGCAAGCTGATGGAATATCACCCTAACCAAACTCTTTACAATACGACTTTGCGCTTCCGTGGGCGGTTCACAAATCTCAATACTTCCATGACCCTCGGCCAAAAAGTCTTCTGAAGTTAGTATCAATCTACGCAACCGCTCACATTCGAATTTTCTCAGTCTCTTCTGGACAATGCTCTTGACCAGCTTGTAAAATATATGCATCTTGTCAACTGCATTTATTGTCTCATTGCCTCCATGTCCGTGATTGGCTCTTATTTTTCCCTCGTTCTCTTCATTCAACGCACATTGGACCAACGAAACCGTGCTGGCTCTGAGCATGACATCTACCATACACACCATCTTGCCGAACCAGATTGTATAGTTTTCGTTTCACAGTTCGAAGGAGAAGACATATCTTATAAGAGAAAAATAGCCGCCCATCCCACTTTTCTTGACGAAAAAAACACGAGATTGCCTAATTAGGAATATCCAGCCGTTGAGCTCTTATCAAAAGAATAAAAGCTAAGCTAAAAGGTATAAAAGAAAAGGTACAAGAAGAGCGCGATCTGATTATGATACTGTCACTCGTTGTCGTAAACCTCGCTAATATTACCTCTCAGGCTCATTGAATATTTTTTCTTAGATGTCGTGCTGCCAATCTGATGAGAAATCATGTTGTCAATCTAAACAAAATGTTAAAACTACATCTGCGAGACTGCCAGCAGCACCATCATCTGGAAAAGTGTCCGCTAGTCCATCTTTCAAGGAGAAATTATCTTCAAATTGTTGCATGTCGTCCTCTAAAAAAGAGAGCAGATGCAAATGTGGTTCTAGCTGTGAATGTCCCACTTGTAACACAACAAAGCTATGATGCTTATGATGCTTATGATGCTTGTCCAGTCTGAAATTTGAGATATATAGTTAAATACAGTATTTACTAATACATTTACCTGAAGGTGAAGGGAGCATGTGTCGAGGGGATGACATGATCATTTTTATCACTTTTATGTTTTGTTAATAATAAGAGATTTTACAAGGCTGAAGGAGATTTAACATCAATATACACTGTGTAAATATGATGCAAATAATAAAAAACGCAAAAGGCATCACAGAGTGCGTGTTGATGAAGTGTCCAGTACTATAAGCTCAAATACAGTGTGATAATCTATGTGAAATGTATGATACATAGATTTGGTACCAGTGAAATGTTTCTATTGGGTGGACCTAAACAGCCCTGCTTACCCGTACTTAAGAATGCCAGAGCAATATTAATACAATGAAATACCCTAATTGTATAGAGATCTTGGAAGTTTAGGTTGTACCCATAGAGACTCGCCCAAGTAAGTATAATCTGGGAATTCCAGAGGGCTTTATAGTTTTATGCTATTTAAACAAATTAGAAAGATGCATGTTAAACCTATTAAAATGAGATGGATGACCGGCGGGGTCAATTACAGTTATCTGTTGAGTACGCAAGATAGCAGTCAATCATGGTTGATTGACCCAGCAGAAGCGATGGAAGTGCTGCCCGCGTTGAATAGCGCAGAAAAATCTAGTATACAAGCTATAGTGAATACGCATCATCATTATGATCATGCCGGAGGCAATGTTGCCGTTTTGGCAAGTTTGAAACAGACATCAAATCATCCAATAAAGGTAATAGGTGGCTCTAGAGGCTCACCTGCTGTCACTGACATTCCTAAGGATCTGCAACATTACAAGTTAGGTGATTTAGACATCACAAGTATTCGCACTCCATGCCACACCCAAGATTCTGTATGCTATCATGTTATTGACCCTGAGACAAATGAACAGGCAATCTTCAGCGGTGATACCTTGTTCACTGCTGGCTGTGGGCGATTTTTTGAGGGAACCGGCGAGGAAATGGACGCCGCATTGAACGAGAAGATTTTGAAGGGCGTAAAAGAGCCCAATTGGGGCACAACTAGGGTATTTCCTGGTCACGAATATACTACTGGAAATGTAGAGTTTATTCGCAAAGCGATTTATCCAAATGTTGGTGACAATAAGTATTTTGACGCTTTGGAAGATTATTGTCATGAACACGAAGTCACTACAGGAAAATTTACGCTTTACGATGAATTGATGTTCAACCCATTTATGAGACTGGATGACAAACTGGTAAGAAAAGCTATTGGTGACGAGAACTGTACTTGGTCTAGAGGCAGAGTTATGGATCAACTAAGAAAAATGAAGAATGCAGCTTGAACTGAAGAAAACAAAAACTTTCATCGTTACTGGTAACTGAGCTCATGCGAGCATGGCAAGTCACTAAATAGATATCACGGCATATGGGCTGCGTGCTCAGGCCCGTCAAGAGCTGGCGATTGTAATTCTTTTCTATTTATCATCATATACGTTATGGTATATCAAGATTTATCATATCAAACCTCATTCAAGTCACATAACTACGAGAGGTGTCAGATAGCCTAATATTGTTATTTAATCAACTGTCAAATTTGAAGAACTCGATTCTTCTTCGTTCCCATACACAGAAAATTCTAAACAATTAAATATGTCTGCAGAGGAAGCTGAAGCTTTAAGTACCACGGATATTGACAGTGCCCCTGACATTAAGGAAGATAGTCCCAAGAAGCCTGAAGGTGTAATCGAAACAGCGAAAACAGATGATTCTGAACAGGAAAATCCACCAGCTATAGAAAAAGAGATTGATGAAACAAAAAAGGGTCCTGAGGATGAGCGTCCTGAGGAAGCAACCCCCCCACTTCCAGCCCGAAAGAAAACTAATGATATTTTGGAAGCAAAGGCACCTGAAGAGAACCCCATTTTAACTCAATTAAAAGAGGCGTTCCCAAATGTCGAGGAAAAATATGTAAAGGCTGTAATTATCGCGTCACAAGGAGCTTTAGATCCTGCATTCAGTGCGCTACTGTTTCTATCAGATCCAGAATCAGGGGCGGACATAGAATTACCATCTCAGCCTGTAGTTCATAAAGCTCCAGATTTGCCGCAAAGAAGGAAACAGACTCAATTGGAACAGGACGAATTGCTAGCACGTCAGCTTGATGAACAGTTCAACAAAAATAGGCATTCGCAACGCGTTATTCAAAGTCGTAGGCAAGTTAATGCTGCAGGCCGTGAAGCAGGTGAAGCACGTAGGGAAAGGATAAGAGAGCGTCATAGAAGAAATCAACAACCGCTGAGCCCAGAAGAACAGAGAGAGCTTTACGGTGAAGATGAGGATTCTTGGGCTCAATTCATGGAAAAGGAGCTGCCCGAACTGAAGGAAAAGGCAAACCGTTCAATCCAAGAGACTGCTACAAAATTAAATGGTTGGATTAGTGGATTCAGAAGAAATATAGTGGGCGATTATGCTGAACCTGGCAACAGTAATGAAAGAGACTATTATGACGATGAGGCCTACGAACAAAAGATAAGCGAAAAGAATAATGATTACACCAACAGTTATGCACCAAAGAAACCCGAAAGACGCAGATTCAATTCTTTTGGAGCCCAAGTTGGAGAGGAGTCATTGGAGAATCACGGTATAACGTTGCACAATGACGACAGCGATGCTGAATACGACGAGGAAGATGATGTTCCACCACAACTTCCATCCAAGAACTCTGAAGACGGAAAACCCAAGGATGTTAAAATCGTACCAGAATCAACTTTTATCGATACACCTGACGCCTCAACTAGGAAAAAATGGCAACCAGTTGCGCCTGAGCCGTTAAATGCTACACCTACCAAGGTAGTTGTTACCCCAGATGACCGCAAGGCCAATAGGAACGCGGATGAGGACGAGTTTTTAATTAACAGCGACGACGAGATGTAATTCGTAATTCGGATCGATGTCTTACGTTTTTGATGAAGTTTTGAATAGTTAAAGTCACTATGTTTCAGAAATTAATAAAACAATCTTTTTTCTATCTTGAATTTAAAAAATTCGTCAGATAATGTAGATAAGGTTAATGAAAGTTTATCTCATCATGTAGTATTCTTCAAGGGTCGTTAGGTCCTTGAACCTTCAAGTGTACCCTGAAGTTAGCACCAGTGGTTGCTGGCCAAACTTCACGCACGTTAACTCCAAGATTAGCGCCCAATGCGGCTAGTCGCACAACTCCTATAGTACCAAGGAAGGTGTTATCTGACAGGAAGGTGTTACCTTACAGGAAGAGTCTCTATCTGAAAAATTTTCAAAGCCAGATTTATACTGCACCACTGAGATTGGTCCATACATTACCCTACTTTCAGTTTTCTGTAACGAGCAGCGATGAATCATCACGAAGCTGACGAAAGTACAATCCCGATTTTGCATACAGTTCGAACTGCCTGATCTGCCATTGCTCAAAATGATTGAATACTCGTAATTCCCATCCATTGTGCTTTACTGTGCCCAGAAAAAGTACTGATTCTCATAAATCTTATAAGTTCGTTATTTCTTGCTTAGTGAAACGAAAGCCTCCTAAGTCGTGAACGCTTCACAAATGAAACTTGCACTTGAAGTAGCGACTGCTGCTGACAAACGCCAGGCGATTGAGTGTCCCGGCTGTCTAATCTTCACGTTTCAATGGATACTACATCTTTAATAATATTGAAACTCGTAGATTATGATTACAGGAGCGATTCGTCATAAGTTGCCAGTACGTGAAAGGAGGTAAAAAGAGAAAAAAACCCATATTTGCAATTCTTTAAGAGAACAATCTCTTTATCACAGAGGGACCTAGCCGTTTTTGGTAGGTGGACAGTGTGTTATTATTTGAGACTTGTGTAGTTTACAACACATATCGAACTTCTTACTCATCTGTGGTGATTTGCTGTTTATTTTTTTTCGATTGAAAAAAACTGGCTCTGCTGGGTACATTGAGAGAATTGAAAATATCTTAGTTGTGAAAGATACTAAGACAAATAGAGGATATTCGAAGGTGGACTTTTTGAGCGAGATAGAGAGCTCCCATTATTAGTTCATTATGGAAAATATTATCACACAGGTTTCACAGGATACCGGGGCTAATGGGTTCTTGAAGGACCAGGTACCATCATCAGCCTACGACGATGACATTGGAAACGATAGCGAGAACGGTAATTCTTTAATTCACTTGAACATCCAGGATAAGCACTATTACATCACACGCGACCAACTGATGTCACTTCCTGAGTCATTACTGTTGTGTTTGTTTCCGTCAGGTGTTTTCTTGGATTGTCAAGGTCAAGTTATAACTAATTTGACACCAGATGATGAAGTCTACATTTCAAATTTCTCACCAAAATGTTTTGAGTATATCATGGAAGCGTATACAAAGGCCTACGATGATTTGATCAACTTCCCCATTAATAAATTATTTGATAGATCCGTGTCGGGAAGAGACCACCCCTTCTCTGCTAAGGGTTTTTTCTTTTTTAGTGGTTCAAATCCAGCTGCAAATCAAAATAATAATGAGAATGATATCTTGCACGACAAACCGACCATTATTGTGCTTAGAGAAGATCTGGACTACTACTGCGTTCCTCAGAGTGATTTCCAATTCGACAATAAAGACACCAGTGATGACCTATTGTATCATGTTATGGCTCAAGTTAAGGCAGCTGCTGGCAGCTACCTTACTAATAAGACTTCAATTTTCCAAGGATTGTATTCATCTAACAGGTTAAGGAATTCAACGGCAAACAGGCAGTCAAGCGCAACTGTCGAAAAGTTTTCAAAGGAAAAAGAATTGGGTCCCGCTGAGCAACATTTGATGGATATGCTGTGTTCGTCAGGATTCGAAAGAAACTCAACGTGGGGAAATAGAACTCAGGAACCAGATAAAACTGTTATAAGCTCTTTGTCGCTATGTCGAATTGCCAATGAAACTACGGAGGAGTTTAGAGAGAAGTATTTTGCCGCAAGAAACAGATGGGACTCCGAAATCAAACAAGCACACGAGAACTCACTAACGCCCGTTGGATCCACAGTTTCGGTGAATTCATTATCTCGCACTACATCAAATAACAATGCTCCCGTATTGACTTCCTCCCATGCTTTGACTCCAACTGCTTCCGCTTCCAACATTTCCAGTCACCACAAACCCCATGGCGAAAAGAGGAAGTCACGGTTGTCTGCCCTAGCCGACAACGTCAGGTCAAGATCCTCCTCGTCGCAAAGGTCAAGCTCCAAACAGCGGGTCCAAGAAGCACCCAAACTGTACGATCTGGTTCCAAAGCCAGACATCAACCCAAAACTACTACTGTTTTGGAGAAAACCAGCGCGGAAGTGTTGGTGGGGCGAAGAGGAAATCGATTTGCAAGTTGAAATCTATGGATCTTGGTCTGACCAAAAGACTGCTGATAACAAGAAGATGCTCAGTTTGAAAACTCCAGTCAATGTCAACGATGGCCTGAATAAGATCACCATCCCGGTGAGACTACACATCCGAAGGGTCTGGACTTTAGAACTCAGTGCCATAGGTGTTGATTGAAGACCCCGGTAATACCCGGTGAAAAGTTTAATTACATCCCTTGCATTTCATCACCCATAGCGTTGCAATCTTCACACTCACCCGTCCCTCGGGCCCCCTTAGATACTGCCCTTATAATCAATACGTACATGCTTATATAAAACAGAAGAGACACAAGCAACCCCCGTGCAATGATAATTGACGTAATACACTACGTAGTTTGTTATCTTCGGAGTGTGCGATAAAATGTTTTTTTTCACAGTTTTTTGCAGACATACATTCTCTTGTCATTTTCCAGCCAACACATGGCTAACACCACAGCGCGATGGTGAAAATCTATTTTTTCTTGTACTTTTTTTTTTTGTTATTGATGATTCAATCCTCACATGATAATAATCTAATCAATACAAAACAGGAATAGCATCTAGTCTACAAAGTATTTGCTATCGGAGACCTCAGGGCTATAAGAGGCTGTGGATTTACGATTTTGTTTTGATCGTCAGGCATCTCTGGAAATTGGGTACTGCACCTCAGCGTGAGCTCTTTTTTTCACATTTTTTTCTGTTGCAAGAAAAGAACCTCAAGACCTCACGAGCTACAGATCTCAAAAAGCGAGAGCTCAAGAAGCAAGGCTAGTCTGGGACCATGATAGAAAGAATATGGCAAGCAGTGATGATCCTGTTCAGGATTTACCAGTACGCATGCTACTCGTTCGTTTTCATGATACTGTCGCCGGTGATTCTGCTGTACATGTTTGACATCACGTTATATTTATTTCGGCTGATGATCTACTTTATGCGATTCCAGGTGTACCTGATTAAGAACCGATGCATACCGGAGACCAGGATAGTCCACAGAACGGGCGGGTCGTTTGCATGGAAGATGAAGATGCGGGAGAAGGAGACTGAGCCTGAAGAAGAGTGCGACAGCTCGAACACGAGCATATTGAGCGCGTTCAGAGACTCCAAGGAGTCGCTGCTTGACGATTCGGCTTCGATCTCGTCCAATTACTCTCTGGTAGGTTCCCAGGCCACTCCGAGGGCCTTTCATTCCTCCAGAAACAACAGTATCATAACACTAGACTCTGCTCAGATGAGCATCCTTGCAGCACATGCGGAGATTTGCAAATTACGTCGTGGCAAAAAATCAGATGTTGAAGTATCGCTGGATCGATACGAAAATCGTTGTGTTCCCACGAAAGCTATATAAAACAATCATACTCATTCTCTCGCACTTTATCCATATACGCAAAACAACTTATATACACCTAGCAATCCATCAGCAGGGGCATTTTGATCTTACGACCGTTAATCTATCTATCTATCACCTGGTATATTTTCCCACGTAATACATGATCTGCCTACGTGCTACAAAAAAATATGCAAAAATTTATAAAGCGACTTGATTGGAATTACCAGACAGATCGTGGGGGGTGCAAGACGGTCAGAGATAGTTAGTCGAAATGTCAGGAATCTTTGGTGCTAGCGCAGCAGCTGCAAACGAACCGGAATCATCGAAATCGGTTTTCCAGAAATTCAAGGAATCTCCTTTATACACAATAACTCTAAATGGTGCGTTCTTCGTGGCGGGTGTTGCTTTCATTCAATCACCTTTGATGGAGATGATGGCCCCACAACTTTGAACGAAGAGGAATCTAAGTGGCAGAGACCGTGTAAATAGCAATAGCTGCAGTGTTATTACAACTACATAGATATTAAAAGAATTGAAAAATATTAAATAGAATCAGCGAATATTTGTTTCTTTGACGCACGTACTGCACCCCTTTCAATACTTGAGAGCGAGGTACAAAGCGTATAGCATACCTGGGAAGAAGACCAGGATAGTCAATACCAAATCGATGATAAACTCTGAGCCGAAGCCGTGACTCATAAAGACTGATAATGGTGGTAGGAAAATGGCTGCAAAGTGCGTATTTGTGTTAGTAAGACCGAAGCTTCATATCTCCTGCTTGCCCCAAAAAAGACCGCAGTACACTCCCAGACATACCTAAAATGATGGCGACAATCTTTTCGCTGTCCATGATTGATTAATGTAATGTGTTGTTGTGTTTATTGAAACTTATTTTTTTTCTTATGTTAGGTCCTTAATTTGGATTGTGTTTGCCCTACGTGATGAGCCTTTTATATATCTTTTTTTGTCCGAAAGAACGGAACTGACAAGAAGTTGGAGGAACTTTAAGTAAGAATGCAAAACCGGTAAAACTCCTATTTTGTTATTGCTTTGACGAATGCTCGATTTTTTTTATTGTGTAAAGAGGAAAAGAAACCTAAATGTGCGATGCAGTATACTTGAATGTGCTCTCCGCAAGAGTATATTTTCTAGTCAGGGAGTAAGAGAGAAAACACTGGACTAATTCAATATTTAGATACACAGGATTATTCTTTTAGTGTTTTCTTGACAATTTTTTCCACCTCATCCCAGTCGTCAGTTGGCACGCGAGTCATTTCAATATCTCCGTAATATTGTTGGATGGCTGAAAGCACATTGTAAGATTTCTTGTCATGGACAAAGGATATGGCAACACCTTTTCTGCCGAATCTTCCTGTCCTTCCGATCCTGTGGATGTACGTTGCCGGATCTGGTTGACCATTGTGTGTGGTTGGGAGGTCGTAGTTGACAACCATGGAAACGCTTGGAATATCTATACCTCTTGCGAGCACGTTTGTGGTTATCAAGACTTTTGATTTCCCGTTTCTAAAGTCGTCGATCAGTCTATCTCTTTCCTGTGTCTGCAGATCACCGTGCAAAATGGATACTTGATGGCCCTCTTGTTTCAATTTGGCGTAGAGCATGTTAGCTGTGTTTTTTGTCGACACAAATATGATTGATGAGCCGATGGTTAACAATCCGTACAGTTCACATAGTACCTCATATTTGTGGCTTTCGTCTTTGCAGTCCATGTATAATTGCTTGATTGCATCGACGTTCACTTCGTTGTTCTGTAATTCTAAAGTGTTTGCATTTGGCACAATTTTTTTTGCGTATTCCCTAACTTTCTCATCAAAGGTAGCGCTGAATAGTACTAACTGTGTTTGCTTTGGCAGAAATTTCTTCACGCGGATACATTGGTCACCTAAACCTTGTTTATCCAACATATTATCGGCCTCGTCTAGAACGAAGATTTTTACCTGGTTCAATTGAATTAATTTTCGGCGCATGAGATCTAAAACTGTGCCTGGCGTACCGACGACGATGTTTGCCTTGATGGGCTGGTTCTTGGCGAAAGAATCTGGAACGATCAGCTGAGTAGTAATCTTGGTGAATTTGCCCATTTCCTGTATGACTTCCAAAGTTTGTCTGGCCAATTCTCTCGCTGGTGCTAAGCAAATAGCCTGTGTTACATCGCCCAACGTCAAATCAACTCTCGTTAACATGGTTAATGAAAAAGCGGCTGTCTTCCCTGTACCCGATTGCGATTGAGCAATCATATTCTTTGGAGGAGTGCTGAGCAAAAGTGGCAATGCCCTTTCTTGAATTTTAGAAGGCTTTTGAAATTTCATCGCATACAGACCCTTCAGTAGTTCTGGTGAAAGTCCCAGCTCTTCAAAAGATTTAGCACTGTAAAGAGGAGAGTTTGGATCTGCTTGCAAATCTGCGAGATTCACCTTGACTTCATATGCAGAACTGATAAGATTAGAGTCGGTCGTGTTCCCTGCGGGTTGTTCTTCCTTTTTCGCCTCAGTCTTAGATTCGCTTTTTGGTTCTTCCTTTGGGGCCTCTTGAGTCTGCACGACGGTTGCGCCGTTCTCTTCCGCTTTCTTACCATCAATTTTCAAAGACGCTAACAGTTTTGCAGCATCATCTTTAGACTCGTTCATAGTGGAAAGGATAATTACGAATGCAAAGCTCTAATTCTTGAGGGGACAGCTGACCCATCTTGAGAGCATCACCGTCTTTTTCATTTAGATCATTTCATTTTTTTTTCTTTGAATACAACTGTAAACTTATCATATGTAAACAGGGTAACGCGCTAAACACGCCTCAATTTGGTGACCAGTTTGAATAATGAAATTGATGCATTCATTGAAAGTAAAGACTTCGTATATTATATAACTCGAATCAGGGAGTAGAGCGTTAAAGTTCACTATATATTGTGATTCGCTTCTCATTGCGAGACTAACCTGGCTTCGTCTAAACTATTCCTTCGTTTACACTTCCGATTGGGCGTGGTTTCCGTTTTTACTTTAATTTCTAAATCGGAATCCATCATACTGTCTGTTTTTTCTGGTTAATAAGGGGCACAGCTCATATTATTGCAAATACGCCGAGTAAGCCATGGCCTCTCTTTTTAGGCCACCGGAATCAGTAAGACGGAACAGCAAATCACCAAAATTGACGCTACCGCCAATCGTGAGGAACAATAACGGGACAGGGAATGGAAGTGTTCTGGATGGTACTGGTATCAAAAACAGCAATCCTAGTCAAAATATATATTTGCCTTTGAATACCCCCAATAAAAATGTCAGGTCAAGCACGTCCCTTTCCGAAACGACGCCTCAGTCATCTGCATCCTGCGCCACTTTGACAAGTAACTCTCAACCACAGCCACTTTCGGCGTCATCATCGAGTTCGTCTTCGACAATCAGGACTTTGAAACGAAGGCCTGCTCCACCACCACTACCTCCTTTGGTTTTGACAGGTAATTCATCTTCAAAATCGCAATTGTCGCCAGATTCACTGTCAAACTCTTTACAAAATTTACATATGACTTCAGAGAGTTCGATTTGTGATACAGTAAAGACCAAAAAAGATTCTAGTATATCAAATATTCTACGGGCACCAAACAGTAATGATAAGATAGATACTCACGATAATAATAAAGGTAGTGATACCTTGGGACATATTGCATTGGCCAAAGAGGAAAACAATCAACTAGCAAGTACTTGTTCGGAAAGCGTATTGTCGGCATACGAAGATGGCAGAAACGATTCTAGCCCATCAAAGGAACTTGCTCCAATAGAAGTGGAGACCATGGCTGGAAAAGATGTTGATCAATTGGAAGAAGATCTTTGGCAGCACCCTGAGTTTAAAAATGAGATAGAAACCTTAGGGATATTAGGAGAAGGAGCCGGAGGCTCTGTTGCTAAGTGCAGGTTAAAACAGGGATCAAAAGTCTTTGCCTTAAAGACAATCAATACATTGAATACTGATCCAGAGTATCAAAAGCAAATATTTAGGGAGTTGCAGTTCAATAAGAGTTTTGAATCGGATTATATCGTAAAATACTATGGAATGTTTTCCGATCAGCAGAATTCAACAATTTACATTGCCATGGAATATATGGGAGGAAAATCGCTAGATGCCGTGTATAAAAATCTAATTGAGCGCGGCGGAAGAATAAGTGAAAAGGTATTGGGTAAAATCGCGGAGGCGGTTCTCAGAGGTCTATCATATCTGCATGAGAGAAAAATTATTCACAGGGACATCAAACCACAAAACATCCTGCTAAACGATAAGGGCCAAGTGAAGCTATGCGATTTTGGTGTCAGTGGTGAAGCTGTTAATTCTTTGGCGACCACATTTACAGGTACCTCCTTCTACATGGCCCCCGAAAGAATCCAAGGTCAGCCATACAGCGTCACCTGTGATGTGTGGTCTCTAGGATTAACGCTGCTCGAAGTTGCACAAGGCTATTTCCCATTTGGAAATGACAAAATAACACCAAATATTGCACCGATTGAGCTTCTTACAGTAATTCTAACTTTCACACCAGTATTGAGAGATGAATCCGAACTAAACATAACTTGGAGCAGGGCATTCAAGTCATTCATAGAATTTTGTCTGAAGAAAGACCCTAGGGAAAGGCCTTCGCCTAGACAAATGATACAGCATCCATGGATTCAAGGGCAAATGAAGAAAAAAACTAATATGGAGAAATTCATTCAGAAATGCTGGGACAAAGAGGCTTGAATTACAGATTTTATGAGAAAAATTACGGTATAAACATTTATAGGTATCAAGAACAAATAAATATATAAAATAAATAACTAAACTAAGTTGGGCTTTTTGATATCACAGTCATTAATCGAATTGTATCGCCCAACTTCGTGATTTGTGATGATCTCGTTTTTTTTCATTTTTTTTTGGTTTCGTTAAGCTGTGACATTTTGCCATTTGAGGTCTCTTAAAAAGAGGTCGAGAAGATCACACAAATCTATTTGCACACCGACAACAGCTCTGTTAATATCATTTAAAGACTAGCAGTTAGTTGAAAATGATGGTTTTCTCTACAGCTGCCAGAAATGTCTCTAGAAGAGCGGTAACGCCCGCTTTACGTAGCGCTCGGCCAATGATGAGTACCGTCAAACAGAGTACGAGAATGGGCTATATCAGTCTTAGATCCATCTCTTCAGAAGCAAACAAAGAATCAAAAACAGCTGAAAGCGACACAGCCAAAGAAAGTGATGCAGAATTGACTGATGAACAGAAAAGAATTAAGGAACTCGAAACCAAGCTTGAAAGCAAAAATAAAGAGGCTGTCGAGCTAAAGGACAGACTATTAAGATCTGTAGCAGATTTCAGAAATCTACAGGAAGTCACCAAGAAAGATATAAAGAAGGCCAAAGATTTTGCTCTCCAAAAATTTGCGAAGGACTTGCTAGAATCTGTTGACAACTTTGGTCACGCCCTAAATGCTTTCAAACCGGAAACTCTGGAGGAGTCCAAAGAGATTGACGATTTGTATACTGGCGTTAAGATGACCAGAGATGTATTCGAAAAGACGTTACAAAAGCACGGTATCGAGAAGCTTGATCCTATTGGCGAACAATTTGATCCAAACAAGCACGAGGCCACCTTCGAACTACCTCAACCAGATAAGGAGCCTGGTTCTGTTTTCCACGTTCAACAGGTTGGATTCACATTGAACAATAGAGTCATTAGACCAGCAAAGGTTGGTATTGTCAAGTCCACTGATGAGTAAATAGAGTGGATATATCAATGAGCGATCAACAGCAACGAAATATCATGTACATAGGAGTAATCTATAATGAATATATCGCACTGCACTAAGCCAGCGTTATAAATTTCTCGTTAATAGCAGGGCAAATCTTGAATTGCCAATATACTTTGAGAAGAGCCCTGAATTGGCCACTAATTCGGTGGGTTACCATATTTAGCAAACCATGCAGACTTGGAAAATCGATTTCAAATAAACACCCAACTAATAAAGGAACGAACTGCTTCTGCTTATTATAATTCCGCATTAACCGCATATCATCTGAGAACATGTGACAGTCATGTGACAGTTTTTGTTTCAACAACAACTATTACTTTTGGCGTAAATTCCAAAAAAAGCGATGAGATTCGAAACGTAAACAAACGTTAGAAGAATTTGAACAAAATACAGAAACAGGGATTGAGTGGAGGCAGAAAGGCTACTATCGAAGAGTTCTAAGGGTAGATTCTAAAAGAATAGGCTTAATACCTTTGTTCCTCAAGTTTAAAACTAGGAGCTAGGCTCTCGCTGTGTTTTGTGTATATAAGAAGGCGTACTTGTAGTCCTGCTTTGGTTCAGTTTATTACGTTGTGAACTGAATTCTACTAAGTTAAGGTTCAGGCACGCGTTATAAAGCGGCAAAGAGGGCTAGCGCGTTTTTTATGCAGATTTCACACAAGGAGGCTGTAGTATAAGTTGATTGTTTCTATCGAATTTCCGTTTGTTACAAACGAGACAGATTAGCTAAGAGAGTTATCGTTGTTTTCAAATTGGGCATATTATTAGATCACACTTCAGATGGCATCAATAAACAAGCGTTACACTTACTACGGTGGTGAGACAGCTGTTTTATCTGGAAGCACAATTACCGGCAATGCCAATGGCAAAGCTATACGAGCGCAGAATAAGCCAAGACGAAAACATGTCACATTCGGACCTTATATACTAGGATCTACATTAGGTGAAGGAGAATTTGGTAAAGTTAAATTAGGTTGGTCAAAGCATTCTACAACTTCTTCCGCAGAAGTCCCCAAACAAGTAGCCATTAAGCTGATCAGGAGGGACACAATACCTAAAAATTCAGAAAAAGAAGTCAAGGTGTATCGAGAAATCAATGCATTGAAACATTTGACCCATCCAAACATTGTCAAGCTGGAAGAAGTTTTACAAAATTCCAAATATATTGGTATTGTCCTTGAGTATGCGTCCGGTGGTGAGTTTTACAAATATATCCAGCAGAAAAGGAGACTGAAAGAAGGTGTTGCGTGTAGATTATTCGCACAGCTAATTAGTGGTGTCCAATATATGCATTCGAAGGGTTTAGTTCATAGAGATTTGAAACTTGAGAATTTATTGCTCGATAAACACGAGAATTTAATTATAACGGATTTCGGATTTGTAAATGAATTTTTTCAGCATAATGAATTGATGAAAACATCTTGCGGCTCACCCTGTTACGCTGCACCGGAATTGGTGGTAAGTACAAAACCATATGAGGCGAGAAAAGCTGATGTTTGGTCCTGTGGAATCATCCTCTATGCCATGCTGGCCGGTTATTTGCCTTGGGATGATGATCCAAAAAATCCCGATGGTAACGACATTGCAAAACTGTACCATTATATCACAAGAACACCATTAAAATTTCCAGAATATGTCAACGCATTACCCAGAGATCTTTTAAGACGTATTCTTGTCTCTGATCCGAAAAGAAGAACCACCTTGAGAAATATTCAACGCCATGAATGGACGAGACCTCATATGCCATTTTTATCAATAACACCCGAAGAATGGGATAGAACGATGGTATCTAAAGATGTTTTTAGACCTCCAAGACTGAATTCTCAGAGATCAACGAGACCGCAATCGAATTGTTCGACATCATCAACGAGTTCGAAAGGCGACAAAAGAGACTCGCTCATCATCGATTCCACTTTGGTGAATTTGCCAGCGCCACCACAAGAGTCTCAATCCCATGTAATAACGATACCGTCACCACCGTCACCTGAACTGCGGCACTCACCTATAAGGGGTGTAAATAGACACAGTAGAAGCAATTCTGCTGCATCAATTGCATTACAGGCTGTAGTTGACGCTGAACGTGAGCACAACTTACAACGTGAATCGTTTTTGCATTTACAGAAGATGCATCATTCAACTGGCAATAGAGCGTCCGTTCCTGTATTCTTAAATCAAAGATCCAACACGCACTCTAACAATTCTGGAAATGTCTCTTCATTAATGAATAAAGATAGCGTTATCGTGGAAGCGAGTCCAGCAAAAAATGCAAAAAATAATACTTCACACCCAAATATAGCATCACAGGAGTCATCCAATATGGCTAATCTAGCGGCTTCTTACGAAAATAAAAACAAAACGTTTAAACCAAAGACCACTGTAGATCGTATGAATCACAGTAGTGAAAAAGGTTCAAGTTCGTACCATCAACTTTCATCACAACACCATAAACCGAGGCCAACTTCTTACCATCCTTCATCTACGGCTTCTGCTAGCACAGACAGTGATGCATTTCCTATTGTTTCAGCAATCAACGGCACATTGGCGCATAATATGGAGCCATCACCTTTTGATTCAGTTCCTTCGCTAAGTCCCGATCAAAAATATTCTTCATTTGACCATTCCCCCAAAATGCTACCAAGAAGATCATTTTCGGTGAATAAACCATCCTTGGATTTACAAAGCGTCTCTGGCGATTTAATCAGATCTCAGAAAGATGGGGAAACAATTGCTTTTTCTCGAATTAATGAACAAGTTGAAGACGCTGATTTCAGAAAGCGTCGCCAAAGTCGTCGTTTTAGTGCCTTAATTGGCGAAAAGGTATTCAGTCCAGTTACGGAGGAGATGGAAGAGACCGCAATAGTTGATGAAAAACCAATTACCATCAAGGTCTCAGCTGTGACTCCAGATGTGAATGATCCTGATGGTACTGGCGAGAAAAAGCTGGATATACCGGATAATAAAACGGAGAAGAAAAGGTTCAGTTTTTTTTCCCTTTATTCAACGCATAATGTTTCAAAATCTAGCCTGGGCAGCAATGATTCCAAAAGTGGCGTCAATGGTAAGGCAGCCTCCCGTAACCCGTCAGCATCACCAAAAACAGCAGAGCCCAGGGAGTCAAGGACTACATTGCATGTTGTGGCTCCAAATGACTCAGAAGATTCAGAATCTTCACAGATTTCTCAGACTTCAGCGGTTGCAGCAACTTTTGCGCCGGACGTGCACAGAAGTACTCAAAGTTCAAGACAGACGTCGTCGTCGGATAAATCCATTGCAGAAAAGACAACAGGTGGCTCAAACGCTTCCAAAGAGTCGCAATCAATCCAACGTCATGCATCACACAATCGTTCAAATGGCAGAACTAGTTCAAGAGTGACAAATGCTAGTAATACATCACGTAGCAGTCATCGACAATCGGTAATGGTCTCGACCCTGAACGACAATCAACAAGCCCAACCGAGACACACCGGCGATCAATCGACAGCCAGGAAAGTAATAGATTTCTTCAAAAGGCGGAGTATGAGACTGTAATCGTAACGTATGTCGTACATAATTACCATTGTTATTATCATTTTAATCTTTTCTCAACCGTACTCTTCAATTTAACCATAAAAAAGCTCTAATATGTATTTTGCATTAGGACACTTATAGATATAGAACTAGAGAATACTTATACAATATCAACTTGCTTAGATGTTTGATGGGTACAAGAAGATTCTGACAGAAGCACCGAAAGTCTTTGCTGGCAAGTTGTTTCTGAAAGTAGCTCTAACGACACCAGAGTTACCGTGAGATCTGGTTACCTTACCCCAGATAACTCTGATCTTGGAACCTCTAATCTCTTTGGAAGCTCTGTAAACATAAGCGACACGCTTACCTAGATAGAATTGAGCATCTTGTGGAGTTGAAACGCCCTCAATCTTGACCAAAGAGACGTTTGGGTTGTTGACACTCTTTGATCTTTGGTAGGATAAGTGCTTACCTTTTACGTACACTGAACGATGAAATTGTAATAAGTTAGTAATCTATTCCTGAATTCACGCTTGAATATACAACTGTCCAATGGACATGTGCGAGCCGAAAGACAGACGTGAAGATCCTACTCCAATCCGCCTGCACCGGTGCGCCCTTGCCACCCTGCTACAATCTCGTCACGGCTAGGCTTATCTTCTCACGATTTTGCCCTATGTTGCGCTCTCTCTACTTCTCCCCTCCGGTCTTGCAACGGTCCTCCATCACGTTTCTTCACCTTGGTTCCTGGATCTTCTCGGTACATCGCTCTGTTGTAATTCAGTCATTTCTATCACATCAATGCGCTAACATACATCTATGGGATTCAGCCATTTTTGTTTACTTTGTTCTTTCAAGCTCCTTGGTTATGAAAGATACTGAACTCAGTTTCAATATACGTTATTATCATAATCGCATGATGGCTCACAGTATGATAAAGCGTCAATTTTCCAATCCAGACGTTGGATTCCGGGTACCGGTTCACAGACAGACAACGGCACTCTGTTGCGTTGTTCTTTCCAGCCTGGCAAGGTGCTCTCTGTCAAGGTCAGTGTCGACCGCCCCGTCAGGCAAACGCATCCTGCCCTGCCTAGCTCCTTGCCGGCTGCCCGCTGTGGCCTTCCAGGTCTCTCCCTATGGTGGCTCTGGTGGCGCTCCCTCCTGCCAAGTTCGCTCATGTCCAGCGTGCGTCCAGCATGCGTCCTGTCTGCGCCAGCTTGCGCTGTTCCTACAGCGAGCAGTGCCCGCTCGACGCAACGCGACCCACCCAAGAATACCAGGCTTCTTCTAGATGCACGGATGCATGTCTTGAGTGGGTGTACGGATGGTTGAGGTGCGAAACCGTCACGCATCCCCCAGGTTACCCGGGCAGCTCAGTTTCGGAAGGTGTTCGGGCCGTGCCGTTAGGGCACATATTCTGACGCTAAGTGAGGGCTCGCTCCCTGTGTATTACCCGGCGGTCGAAGGATTCTTTTTGTACCCTAGCTGTTTTTATGCTCGTCATTCGGTACGCTCAAGTAAAAAAAGTAACATGGTTTTTCGACGTTTCCGTTTAGGGCTTGATGAAAATTTTACTCTTAATGCTGGCGACAGCTCGCTGAAAAAAGTATTTAAACACATGGTATTGATGGATAGTTATTTCTGTTCTACGTAGTTTTTATTTCAATTCTAGTTTAAAATATGTGTCGACGTACTTCAGTATGTTTTTTACCCTATACTTTGGTTTTCCCTATACTTTGGTTCACCAGTAATATTTTACAAGAAATGGAGATTTAACTAACACATTCTACAGTAGGATCATTTCTATAGGAATCGTCACTCTTTGACTCTTCAAAAGAGCCACTGAATCCAACTTGGTTGATGAGCGACATAACCTTTGTGCCCTAGAGTGAGAAAATAAATGTTTTAAAACATGTAGCTTGATCCACAATCCTTAGCGGTTTGGTTCATCTACCATTTTAACCATTTTGTTTTGCCTGTTGCAACTTCGGGCTCTGAATATGTGTCTTCGCCTTGTGTGATGGGACATTTTATTGCTTGGATAAATAGGCGCGATGATCTTGGCCCAGTCTGTGTACTTCTTTTCTGGAAGGGACAGAGTTTTCTGGGTGGGCACAAATGGCAGTCTGACAAGTTCACCTTTTTTCCCTAGTTTGCTGTTAATCAAAGGCTTGGTTGGCAGATTAGAGGAATTTAGCTGAAGCGAGCTGATATACGTGTATACTTTATAGGTTTTTGATGTAATCTAAACACTGCTTGACTACGTATGTCTGTTCGACCGAGTTGTACTGATGGTCCTGTGGGGCCGACCATGCGACGTAACAGGGGCGATGGAATTTTTTTGATACGGCTGTGGCGGCTTGTCTAGTCACATCCAGGATCCAATCGTTGTTGGTGTCTAGTAAGGCTGTTCCAAATATTTCGTTACCATTACGATTCGGTATGCAGTAGTGGTAGCAGCATAATGTCGACAAATGGCTGCTCTTGGATTGTATCCCTAGGACGATTGTAATCGGAATCTTCTTTGCCGTTGGGTCCTGAGGTATGGTGACTAGCAATTCGAGCGGGGTACCCAATTGAGATTCTAAAACCTGATGTACAGTCTTCACGGACTTCATTTGACTCTTATCCTGTGTTCCTCTCAATTTTAGAACTAGAAGTGTAGAAGAATGAAGAATGAAAGACGTATTTTTCATCTCATCGCCGCTATATATAAATGTAGCTGAATAAGAAAAAAACAAGATCAACAAGAAGAGGAAAAACAAATGGCTATGAAATGGATATGACTGCTAGACTACCGGTTGTTGGTATCGTTGCTTGCCTGGTACCCGAAATGGGGATAGGATTCCAGGGCACATTGCCCTGGAAGCTTTCCAAAGAGATGAAATATTTCAAACAGGTAACAACTCTAACAAAAGATCCCACGAAGATGAACGCAGTGGTGATGGGGAGAAAAACGTGGGACTCTATACCTCCCAGATTTAGACCTCTACCCGGTCGTGTAAACGTCGTTGTTTCCCGAGACTTTACAAGCCCTTTCATCGTGGATGTCAACGGGTGTTACCACAGCAATTCACTGATCCTCGGAATCGAGGTACTCAAACATCAACTGGGCGATCGTATTGAGAGGATATATGTCATCGGCGGTGGCCAAATCTACAATCAGAGCTACGACATCACTGATCACTGGCTCATCACCAAGATTCGAACTGCCGATTCTCAAATTCCAGTTCCGGAAATGGATACTTACCTAGACAAGACCAATTTGAGTACACATTTCAAGCAACAAGGCAGCGAAGAACTGCTCAAGTTTCTCCCACCAGGGGTTGATCTACCTGCACCACACATGAGCAGCAATGACAACGGTACCGACGACGACAACGATCCAAAGTTCCTAACCGAAGAAAAGGGGTATCGCTTCTGGCCTACTATATACGACTCTATTTAAATCAGATATATTCGAACAATCTTCTTTGAAGATGCAGTAATCGGACAATTGCTATGAAACCCTGTTGCATGCCTCATATCCCTCGTCTGTCGTCTGCTTTTCGTTCATTAGCCCATATGCATTCCGCGATTTAATTGAATTACGAGAATTTTTTGCCCGGTTAAAGCTTCCAAATTCGTTGACTAAGCGAGGAAACCTCACCAGAAATATATATCAACCTTTTTTTCCATAATCAGGAACGAGTTATCAAATCCTAGAAAAATAATAGTCAATATTCCAGTAATTGATTAGTCGTCAGTAACCCATTGCTTGTTCATTTGCTCATCTGGATTGACACTGCTCGATTCACTGGTGATTTTTTTAAAGATCTGCCCTTTCATAGAGATTGTTTATCCTTTCAAAGATCAGGTTACTGTTACGTGCGCCCCTTTGCGATTAAGTATTATTATAGGTAGTGATGTCGCAATATGCTAGTTCCTCTTCGTGGACTTCGTTTCTGAAGTCAATTGCATCCTTTAATGGTGATTTATCCTCGCTATCAGCCCCTCCTTTCATTCTATCACCAACATCGTTATCAGAGTTTTCTCAGTATTGGGCAGAACATCCGGATTTGTTTTTGGAGCCTGCTTTAGTTCACGAACAGAACATAAATGACAAGGTTGGACAACATCACGAAAATTTTGAATCTTCAGACGCAAAATGTGAATCTTTAGACGAAGAAAGTGAATCTTTAGAAATGGCTCGTATGCTAGCTGTTGTGAAGTGGTTCATTTCAACTCTAAAATCTCAATACTGTTCTCGTAATGAATCCATGGGTACTGAAAAGAAACCCTTAAATCCATTCCTTGGTGAAGTATTCGTAGGTAAATGGGAAAACAAAGAGCATCCTGAATTTGGTGAAACCGTATTGTTAAGTGAACAGGTTTCACATCATCCACCAATCACAGCTTATACGATTTTCAATGACAAAAATAAGGTCAAAATGCAAGGTTATAATCAGATCAAATCTTCGTTTTCGAAATCCTTAACGTTAAGCGTCAAACAATATGGTCATGCTCTTTTGGAGCTAGCCGACGAGTCGTATCTGATTACTCTACCCCCCTTACATATCGAAGGTATCCTGGTGGCCTCTCCTTTCGTTGAACTAGAAGGAAAATCATTTATTCAATCCTCTTCAGGTTTACTTTGTACTTTGGAATATTCTGGTAGAGGTTACTTCTCCGGTAAAAAGAATAGTTTCAAGGCAAGGATCTATAAAGAAACTAAAGATGCAAAAGTTAAGGAAAATGCAATCTACACTATATCTGGTCAGTGGTCGGGAACTTCTAAGATTACGAAAAAAGATCAGTCCACTTCGAAAACATTCTATGATGCAACAAGAACACCTGCTGAACACTTGAAAGTTAAACCAATAGAAGAACAACACCTCTTGGAAAGTAGAAAAGCTTGGAAAGATGTTGCAGATGCAATTAAATTAGGAGACTTCAACCTGATTACGCAAAGAAAAACAGAACTTGAAGAAAAGCAAAGAGTTTTAAGGAAAGATGAAGAGGCAAAAGGTGTTAGCTGGCAAAGAAGATGGTTCAAGGACGTTGATTATTCGCCAAATCCACAAAATGCCGTTTACACACCTGAATCTGATGATATTTTCTCAAAATTGACGGCTTTTGCGCATTTATCAACTAAAAATGTTCCAAGTGGTACTTTAATCGATGACAAGGACAATAAAAAAGATGTTTCAAGCTTACATTGGAGATTCCAAAGGATGTTGTGGGATAACGAAAAGGAAATAGTCTTATGATAGAACTTTACTGCAAGATCATGAAAAAAAATTTGCAGGGACGAAAGAGTATTGCTCAGCAATTAAAGGAAATGAGAGAGGAAACAGTCTGAATTACTCGATTTTTTTTTTTCATTTTTATATTATTTTTTTTAACTTTGTCATTTTTTTAGCGTCGTTATTATTTTTAATTATCTTTCATGCCTATAAATTCCAGTTTATCTTCAAATATGCTTAGCCACTTGAATGCTCTTGCCTTTGTCACACCATACATAAATAACATAAGATCTTATCAGAATTGTCAATATCAGCATTCTTTCTTAATGTCCGAATTGTTTGTTATTTTTCAAACTTTGTCCGAAGTGAATTCGAAAACTAGACCCGGATAAAATTTTCCAATATTGAAAGAAAAATGGCGATGAGCTATGAGTGAGATGAGGTCCTTACAATAAAAGAAAATAAGTAGTTCGCATCAAATCATAGTTTAGTCGTATTATGGTTGTTGAAAATGTTACCAAGAGACCAGCTCAGCATAAGCAAACCTCTCGTAAAGGTAAAAAGGCATGGAGAAAAAACATCGATTTAACTGATATTGAGAAAAGTATAGCCGAGAAAAAAGATCAAGAGATCACTCATGGTACATCAGATCTTGGTGATTTGAATGATACGGCACTTTTCCAAATTGATGAAACTGGTGACAACGATTTGAAAAGTAAACTTATCAAGAGAAAGCAGATAAAGAAAAACGTTAAGAGTAGAGAGATATTAGATGCAATCAAAACGAATTCTAAGATTGGCGCCCTCAAACATGTCAAGCACGATGAGGGTTCAAAATCAAAAGTTCAAAATGTTTCTAAAAAAGAACTAAGAAAGCTACTGGCACTAGCAGGTAAAATAGATGGCGAGTCCAAAGCCAACCATCGCATGGCAAAAGATGGTTTATCGAAATTCAAAAAGGTGGACCTTTGGGGAGATGACAGTAATGACAAAAAAAAGGTTGTTACACCTGCCGGAATAAAACTTGATGTGAAAGAAAACGTTATCATACCAGAAGAATTGCTCACAAAGTCAACATCAGGATGGTCAATCGCTTCCGTTAAACCAGACACACTGGATATGACACCAGTAAAAGTTAAGGAAATAGATGAAATACCTCATGCAGGTAAATCTTACAACCCAGATAAAGCTGACTGGTCGGATTTGATCAATTCTGAGTACGAAAGGGAAAAAGTAATTGAAGACAACAAAATTGCCATGAAAGAATATAGGGAAAAGATCAAAAGATTAATGGAAGTTTTAAATGATAGCGAAGAGGAAGAATCATCTTCCGAGGATGATGCAACCATCAAGAACGCAGAACAGGATGCCGATGAAGATAACGGAGACCTTATCAGACTTTCAGTTAATGAAGTTGTCAAGAATAAAAAGAAAACTAAGTATCAGAGGAATAGGGCCAGACGACATGAAGAAAAGATTAAAATGCATATGCAATTGAGGGAATTGAAAGCAAAATTACTTGAACTTGAAAAATTGGAAGAGATCGAAAAGGAAGTCAAAGAAAGGCTTACTTCAAACAATAAAAGTGTAATTAAAGATGCTAAAGTGAATTACAAGCGTAATATACTACAGGAAAACTTCGAGGCCAAACTATCGGACGAGTTATCTGATTCATTAAGAAAGTTGAGACCGGAAGGAAGTTTATTGCGTGATCAAATCAGAAAGCTGCAAAGTTCAGGTAAAATTGAATCTCGTGTAAAGATGAGAAAATCAAAGAAGATAAGACCAAAAATCACCGAAAAATGGACTCATAAGGATTTTAAATAGTTAGAGCTACCACATTTATCATTTGTATATTATCGAAGCGCAAAAGAGTGCTAAGTATTCTACTATATATGGGCTTTCAATACGAGAGTCAGTCACGCCATCTGTTTTAAAGACCAACCAAAATTTGATCAGAGCATTAATAGGAGCAGAAGAGTGAGATTACTGATAAACTGCATCACCCGTGTTCAAACCATCAGACATTTGCTGCCTTTGCCGCATTTGCTTATATAAGATACGTAATATGAAAAATGAGATGTGAGCATTGAGCAAGGAGAAGAAACTGATATAAGAAAAAGAGATATCAAGAATGTGTGCTACAAAAAAGACTCACTTAATCATTGTTCCATGCCACTCTGTTTGGAAACATGATATAATTCACAATAGTTCCATTAACCTCGGTCACTTGGCAGAGCATTGGTTCTTGGCTCCTTTTCAATTTGAGGGAAACGATCATTTAGCATTTATCAAGCATGGGCTGAAGGCTATCCAAACAGCACTTCATGCTAACTCCAATGAGTCAATCGTTGTTTTCAGTGGCTCACAAACAAAGAAACAGGCTCGCTGCATGTCCGAGGCTCAAAGCTATTACCTCTTAATTCATCGGCTCATCTCAAAATTTCAAGATTATGAATTCAACATACAAGAAGTATTTGAGGATGAGTTTATTATTGCTTGTTTGCAAGACATTATCAACACACTTTTCGAAAAGAAATTAACAGTCGATACGTTCTTCCTGAGCAGCGTCGCAACCGAAGAGTTTGCACTAGATTCATTCGAGAATCTATTGTTTTCCATATATAGATTCAGACAATTAGCAATGGATTATCCGAAGAAGATTACAATAGTAGGATTTGGATTCAAAGAGACCAGATTTTTACAATATCATGCCAAAGCAATTGATTACCCAAAACAATGTATAAATTATATTGCCATTGATCCAGTTCCACCAAATTATACCGCAGAACAGTTAGAGGGGTACTATAGTGAGTTGAAAGTGTTAGAGCAACGCAATGCCATCCAGCTATTCGAATTAGATATGTATGGTACCAGAGAAGCTCTATATGGAAAAAAATTAAGTAGGAATCCGTTTATGAGATATCCAGCATATCAAGATGTGAGCCTTTTTGATTTGAGTAATATTACTGGTGAGGATGAAGAATTTTTCAACAAATATATAAATGGAATTATGCCCTGGTCTGTTAATCGTGTTCTACTAAATGACAGCTAATTTACTTCTTAACTCTTCTCTTTCTAGTTCCCATTTATGAACATTTGCCATTTTTTGTGTTAGCTCATCAATTTCATGATCGATTGAAGTAATGGCTTCATCCGTACCAAGAGCTTGCAGCTGCCATGACCCTGACGTTGTATCTGTTATTTCTAGAAGCAGATCATGATATTTTATTAGCGAGGGCCTTTGAGATATGCTAATAAAGTTGAATCTATATCTCTTTAGTAAATTAAAGAGATAATCTTCCATATCGACACTAATAGCATTTGTTGCTTCATCCAAAACGACGAATCTCGGTTTATGAAACATAATTCGTGCAAAATTCATTCTTTGCTTTTCTCCACCACTCAAAAGATCCTTCCAATCTGCGACAACATCCAAATATGACCACCCTTTATCTCTTTTCAATAAATAGTCCAGATGAACCTCTTTAAGGATTTGAACCAAATCTCTATCTTTAAATCCTCTGTCGAAAAACTCATCTGATGATAATGGATAAATAATTTGATCCCTCAAGGTCCCACCTCTTGTAAAATATGGTTTCTGTGGTACACAAAATAAAGCTCCTTCAGATGGAACGGAAAGAAGACCATTTTTATTATATACTGGCCATATTTCCGCAATTATACGTTGAACGGAACTTTTACCGCAACTATTCGGCCCCAAGATTAACAAACTTGAACCCGGCCCATCGAAAAATGGTAAATTGGCATCAAAAACTCTTCTCAAATCCTGTACAGAATTGACATTGGAAGATGACTGTTCAATGTGAGGTGGAATTTGAAAAGTCAATTTTTTTATCAATTTGCTTCCCTCATTGGCTCGTACAGATGGTATTATTACATCAACATTTTCAATCCTCACGCCATTAAAGTTTCTTTGTACTGTTCCTTGGATAATGTCTTGTTTATTTTGTTGTGGACTACTATCCGATCTCTTGAGATCAACAGCTGTGATCAATTTGGGTAGTGTTTCGATTGCCCCGTAATTAAAGTTCCTAGAGTGAACTCTGTGCAACGTGCACAGCAATGTAAATATTCTATTAGTGTAGCCTGTTAATTGCGAAATATCCTTTATGGAGTGCATCAATCGGGAACCTGCATCTGCTAAAGATAACATTAACCTTTTGTTAACGATAAATTCTTTCATATTGCTATCTTCTGAACTAATAGCTGTCGAAAGCGTAGTTAAAACTATTGGTATTGAAGCAAACACATAGCCCAGTCCTGACCAAGTATATTTTAAGATGTAATCTTCGATGACATTATAATTAAATTTTCTCTTGTCCATCATTAACGTACGATCCATTAAAATTTCGTATAACTCAAGCACTTTTGATTTTTCAACTTGGGTTCCTTGATAAAATGCAATTTCTTCATTGTTATTGATTAAGTTTAAATGATAGTTGTAATAATCACCGTCTGCACTTGATTTACTACTTGCTAATTTACCTAGCGGTGGGGTAAACCTTCTCAGTAAATATCCAGTAATAAAATAATTAACAAAGATACCAACCACACCAAAGCTGCCTAAGTTATGACGCAAATAAAATGAAAAAAATATCAAATCTATTACCGGCTTGGCAATATTAGCAAAAACGGAGCACGTTGCATCACAAAATCGAGTTACATCACTTGTAATTGAGTTATCAATATTTTTGATAACAGAACTGGCTGATTTGGAATCGAAAATGACCTTATAAAAAGCCAAATTTTTATCCAAATACATGTCATGGATATAGCGGGTTAGGTAAACCCTAAAATTCAGACTTAATTTTCTTTGCAATAATTTAATTGCGCTATTGGTATAGGATGCTGGTAATGCGATTAAAAACCAACAAGCTAGATCCAGAATGAACCTTTTGCCTTTACCAGCAATAATGTCTCTAACAATCTGACCATCCAATTTGGCAACAAACAGTGAAAGCCATGTTCTCATAACCAGAAAAAAAATCTGTACGATTAACAACATTGAATTCTTGTCGATGACTGACGGTATTAAAATTCTTGATAAAACATGCATTTGATTCAAAAATTTAGAATAAAAAATCTGTGAATTTTTGGCTCGTCCCAATTCCACGTTTTTGAAGAGATACTTGTCATGTTCGATAACATCATCATCTCTAGGTCGTATGTAGATTTTCTTACTTTCCGCGACAGGTTTCACAAACTCTGGCTGGTCTGTCGGTTTTTCGTTTGCAGAATTGTTCGTCATCATTTCCAAAATTGACTTAGATTCTGGTATGTACATAATTCTTCCACCTGTTGTCAACTGGGTTTGCGACCTTGTGCGAGGCAAAATCGATCTTCTACCATGTAATCTTGAGTGCCTGTATAGAGAGTATATTTTCCTCACAATCAAAAGGGCTGCGTAAGTAGCACTGGAAGCTACGAAGGCCCCAGACAATCCCAGAGATAACAGCAGCACTCTGGCTCTGGTCCTGTGCTCCAAAAGTGAACCTGGCGACTTTTGCAACTGCATTAAGTGTCTCAAGAGTACTCTTAAATACTGTGGCAGCGTCACTCCCTTCAGCTTTAACCCTATACAGGTCGCATGTAGGTTGATTATTAGTCGTTTTAATGAATCCTTTGCAAGCACAGACTCCGCCATCACTCTCGGTTTCTGCGTCATTCTGAATAAACCCCTCTGTGCTTATCTGATTTTGAAGTTGTAGTCTCTCAGATTTCGAAATTCTTAAAGTGATTGGACCTTTGTTGTTGTATCCTTTCGCAAAACGTTTTGCCTTTATATGCTATCGGCGGCAATTATTCTTTTATTTGGTCATCCCCATTTCCCCACTTTTATTACTCCAACTTCGAGTTGATTTGAATCCGCTGCGTTACCCGGCCATTCGGAATAGAAATAACCGCCGAGATCATATATATATTGTTCCAAAGACTATAGATATCGTTCAATTCAAATGCTCTATGTCAAGCACATGCTGTGAGCCAATCAAAGAATGTAATCGGGAGTATCAGGCTGCCAAGAGCGTTCTTTTGAGTTTCACTTCCACCGCGATGTGTTCTTCGAAACACTCAACTTCCTGGCTAGATATAATCGACTCAGGAATTTGAAGGTAGATTTCCATACATTTGGACCATAGTTACCCATGTTGTGAGCATGGCTCGACTTGCTTGTTGCTGCCTTCCAAAGCAGCAGACTGAACATCTTCAAAAGTCACTATTCGTGAGTGTAACGTATAGAATTATCTGAATGATAAGCATGTCTGCATAAGTCAAAGTATGAAGGTCCGGGATAACAGATATTGTTGCAAGGCAACTCTGCTAAAGTTGACTAAAACCACATGTCCTATCCAGGCGTGCTGCATCAGTATTCATATCAGGTCGCATTTGAATTTGAACCGGTAGGCTTGCCCAACGTGATCATCGTAATCGGTGGATTGACCGATGGGTTATTGACAGTTGCATATGCCTCCCCTCTTGCTAAGGCAGTTGCAAAGTATGGCTACTCTGTAGTCAACATCCAGATGACAAGCAGTTATAAAGGATTTGGGGTGCAATCCCTGGATAAGGATGTTGAGGATATTAAAAAGCTGGTTGATTTCTTTAAAGCGAAAAACAGGGGAAGAATCATAATATTCGGTCGTTCAACTGGCTCACAAGACGTAATACATTATTTACTACGCTATCCTGAGACTGTTGATGCTGGCATAATGGATGCACCAGTGTCCGATAGAGAAGCCTTCTCCTCTGAAATTGATCCGAAAGTACTGGCCAGGTTGAACGAAACGGCGTCAGAACTGGTGAAAGACGAAAGAGGCTCTCAACTACTTTCTCCTGAACACTGCAAGTACTTATTTGGTACCCCAGTGAATGCGTACCGGTGGTGTTCACTTCTGCTTCCTGGTGGCGATGATGATTACTTTTCTGCGGATCTCTCAGATGAATTTATTGCCTCGACGTTCGGTAAACTGGGAAAGCCCTTCTTGATTCTGGAAAATGAAAGAGACGAATTTGTTCCCAGAACTACGGATAAGTCAAGTCTGTTGAAAAGATGGAAAGCTGCAAGTGACCCGAAGTATTGGTCCAAGATGTCAGGGTTTGTGAAGAATGCGTCCCATCTTGTTGTAGAAAAGGATGCTCAGAATCTTTTGGTTGATCGTGTGACGAGGTTCATCTCTGAATTTGAGCTTTAAACTGAATCCCAAATCTTGCCACTCTTTTTTAACTTATATTTAAATTCAGTTTTTGATCTGTATGTTCGTGACATTCAACAGTTCTCTTCTAAGACGCGGCATTTGTCATCAACTATATTCCGTCTCTTGATAGATGGTTTTGAAAACATCTCATAGTGTTCGGTTCCTGGAAACTGTGTAGAGTTCATGTACACGGTAAGAAATTCGACCTTGAAAGAATTACCACGAAATAGAGATTTTACTAGCCTTATCAAATCTTAAATGATTTCCGACATCTGGGAAATGACTCTTGTCTTGACGCGACATAAGCATAAGGGACGTTTATTTTCCGCCGCTCTCGGTAAGAGACTATGCATATATATACGGTGCAGTTCTCGAGAATACATGCATAACGCAAAGGAAACTCTCACACGCACAGATAGATAATAATATAGTTATCTATCATGTCTACAACTCAGTTACGCAATGGACCAAAATTTTCCAAGCCATTGGTGGATGTCATCGAACCTTTGCAGTTCCAATTGAAAGATTCGGATACAATTGCGACTGCTTTCCCAATATACTCTTCAGATGATGTTCCATTGACACTACTGCAATATATGCATAATGAGTTGAATCTCGAGATTGAAGATGGTAAAACATATCCCCATCTCGAGCAATTCTCATGTAAAGAGTTTTCCGATTACTGGTTTTCATCGTTCTGCGTTATTGTCTTGAAAACGAACAAATTAACCATTGATCCAGACCAAAGTGACTGGAGTGATGTTTTCCAGGGGACTTTCTACATCAAACCAAATTATTTGCCTCGTTGCTCTCACAATTGCAACGCAGGATTTCTTGTAAATCATAAACAAAGAAATCAAAGAATTGGCTATAGGCTGGCCCAAGTCTACTTGAAATGGGCGCCTTTATTAGGTTATAAATATTCAGTTTTCAATTTGGTGTTTGTCACTAATAAAGCAAGCTGGAGAATCTGGGATCAATTCAAGTTTGATAGAGTGGGAATAATTCCTGGCGCAGCTGTTCTAAAGAACATTGAAGAGCCGGTTGATGCAATCATTTTTGGTAAAGATCTAACCAAAATCGAGCCTGAGCTATTTTCTGACTTTCCATGATACTTTATTACGTTGAAGTGTTTCCATATATTTTTATATATTCATCAAGCCTAAACATAAAAATTACTGTTTTGTTATCTCAAGCTGAAAATGAAAAGTTTGAGTCGTGATAATAAACGTTGAACAGTAATACATATTGACGCCATTGAAACATGCATCAATCCTTAACCAAGGGTTGCTTGGTTGGTGTTGGTACCGATATAGTTTATCTACCTAGAATCGCTAAACTTTTAGATAAGTATACTTCGAACCGCGATCGTAATATTTCAAGATTTCACAAAATTACGCAGAAGTTTATGCACCCAATTGAACTAAATCAACTGGATACTCTGTTGACGGAAGGTTCTTCCTCTAAAACTAGACTGACCACCTTTATAGGAGGTGTGTGGGCATCAAAGGAATCGACTTATAAAGCGTTATCATGTTTTGTGCCTCATGATATGATTCCACCGGCCAAAACCATATACACAGGGCTCTTTTACAAAATGAATGCAAAAAACGGCTATCCGACGCTGCAATTTGATGACAAGTTTCAAGAGAGTCACTTGGCGAATCAGGATTTCTACCGAGATTTCGTGAAGATCCCTCAGATAAAGCCGCTAATCTCAATTGCACACGATCATGACTACCTTGCGTGCTTCGTGAGTCTGAGCTCATATGGAAAAGCTATAGAGAAATGAAGAAATGTGTGTGTTCATCGGACGCTCCTTGTTGCCATTTTCTATTATTTTATTGCAGAGTAGCGAAAAGTTTTTGAAATATGTTGAACATACAATTCGCCGCGATGGAAAAAATCTTGTCTTCTCTTCAAAGTGCTGAATCATTTGGGCCAATAAAAGAATAATACAAAATACGAATTTAAAGCACGGAAAAGATGGCTGTTGCAGACTTAATTAAAAAGTTTGAGAAAATTTCAGTCGATGATGTGAAACAGGAACGCGCTGAACAGGGACAGCACGAGGAAACCGATAAACCGTATGTTTCCTCTGGCATCGATAGTGTTTCGCGGGGAGCCTCCTCTCAAACGCCAATTAACAATACCATAGATACTCAATCTGACGCACCTGGTGAATTGAATGGAGAAGTAAAGGATAAAGACGAAGACAAACTGCTTGGCAAAGTAAATGCTGAAGAAAGTGAAGTAGAGGCTTCAGTTCAGAACCCCATAGATGACTTTGAAGAATCAAACAAAGAGGAGAGATCAGAAGAAACTTCAAAAGTTGAGGAGACGGAAGAGGGAAAACAAGCTAAAAATGTCGCACAAGCAGGTGAATTAGAAGATGAAACGGAGCTGTCATTATCTTCTCCTACAGTGGGCAACGCCGAAGCAGAATCTGCCTCTGATAACGTCGAAGACTTACAGGTAGTAGAGGAAAATTGGCTTAGGCAAGACTAAATCACACAATATAGATGAATTGAATGCGATGACGCAGGAAGTGCAGGAAGAAACCTCTGAGAGTATTGCACACCAAAAACCGCTGGATGTCAAATCAAGCAGTAGACCAACTCGACTAGGACGTGATGATCCTTTTGAGTTTGGCAAAAGAACCCTTGAAGAAAAATCTGACGTTTGGGATCATAATGCCTGGGATAATGTTGAATGGGGAGAAGAACAAATTAAACAAGCTGAAGAAAAAATTAAGCAGCAGTTGGAAAATCCAGTTTCTGAGTTTGACAAAAAACTGTACAATGAAAACCCGGCAAGATATTGGGATATATTTTACAAGAATAATAAGGAAAACTTTTTCAAGGATAGAAAATGGCTTCAAATTGAATTCCCATGTTTGTACGCGGCCACAAAGAAAGACGCAGGTCCAATGACAATATTCGAAATTGGTTGCGGTGCCGGTAACACTTTCTTTCCTATTTTAAATGAAAATGAGAATGAAAACCTTCGAATCATCGCTGCCGATTATGCTCCAAGAGCTGTTGAGTTAGTTAAAAACTCTTCCCAATTCAATCCTAAGTATGGACATGCCACCGTTTGGGATTTAGCAAATCCTTCGGGCGACTTACCAGATGGGATTGCTCCACACTCCGTTGATATCGCTGTAATGATTTTTGTGTTCAGTGCACTGGCTCCTGATCAGTGGGATCAAGCTTTAGATAACCTACGAAAAATACTGAAACCCGGAGGTAAAATTTTGTTTAGAGATTACGGGAGATATGACTTGGCTCAGGTTAGATTCAAGAAAAATAGAATACTCGGTGACAACTTTTACATCAGAGGGGATGGTACCAGAGTCTACTTTTTCACAGAGGATGAATTAAGAGATATTTTCACGAAAAAGTCTTTTATCGAGAATCAAATAGGAACTGATAGAAGGCTTCTTGTCAATAGAAAGAGGCAGTTGAAAATGTATAGATGCTGGTTGCAAGCCGTATTTGACATTCCAAAATGAACTGAAATATATTTTTACATATATATATATATATATATTGAGACTATTAAAAACGTGAATGCTTTTTTTCCCGTAATAACATCATGAGGTGGGATGTCTCATGTTTAATTTTAGTTCTCGAGTCCCTCTATGGCCACTTCATTTGCAGTCAGTAGGCATAATGAAATATGCAAAAATCCATCAAAGCTAAAAAATCGGAGGTAGGTTTCGTAAATATGTGCTTCTAGCGGAATTTCAATACCGGAACACACAATCTTAATCGGTGCTCTACCTTTTTTCTCAAATAGTACAGGTAAGAGATGAGTAAGAACATCCATGAATGTTTCCTCATGCTGATCGGCCTGAAAAGCCGAAATGACGGGTTGCATAATTTGCATCTCCGGTAAAGATTGATGAATGACTACGGGAATATGACGAGGTTTTGCAGGTATGATTTTTGTTGCAATAAATTCAAATGATTTCCTATCTCTTTTAATGACACTTTCCCAGAATTTTTTTGAGTCGTACATTGCCAAGGACATCATCTGTTTAGCTGAACCATTTAGGATGAAGCACACTTGCTTCCATTGGTGCATCCAATAGCCCTGGATTTGTTCTTGTCCTTTGACGATTGGAAGAACTCCAGAAGGAGCTTGCGGACCATATGCAAGTTCTATTGTCCACATATTAATTGATGAAGAAGTATCGCCGCGTTTTCTTCCCGATGGAATCAAACTTGTCATAGAGTCAAAGAGTACTCCAACTGGGTAATTCCAGTATAAAGGCACATTTTCGTATTCAAACCACACGAAGAGCTCTCTATCATCTATATCTGCCTTCAAATAGTCTTTAACTTGATTTTTCATGAATGGTAAGTACATTGGTAAATAAATGTCCCTTGGAATTCGAATATTCAAAGAGCATCGCTCTTTTTTTACACCTGCAATTAGTAATGTGGACTTAACAGTTAATTTCACATTTATGGCACCATTCCAAACCAGATTCCTTATCTCATCCATACTTCCTGCAATACCTCAAGGAGCCTTGACCGTCAGTCTCATATCATTAGTATATCTCTCTTGTCGCGATGTCACTACTGAACTTAAACCGTGAAAAAAGAGTTAGCGAGGAATACATAAACCAGAAAGTCAATGGAAAGTGATCAAACTGACATCATGCTACTTCAGAAACCTCAAGAGCACGTAAGCTTTAAGAGGCTTTGGCAATACGAGCAAGGGGATCCGGAGGTAAGCGCATCTGTTACTGACGATGAGACTGTACTCTTGTTTGGGTTGTTTTATGTAGATAAGTTCATGAATTCAAATGTTGAATACATGAGTAGACTAATGACCAAGCTGCAAAGCCACGTTGAAGATTGGAATGCCCATTATCCGTGGTCTGATTTCAATGGAATAGATTTTCGCCTCAACGAAATGCAAGATGGATCATACGCGATCATGGGACAACTAATTGTTGAAGAACATGCTAGAGAAGAAGAGGCTTTAATCGTCGCGTTACTACAAGATTTTTCTGTTCAAGCAGGTCCTTATGCATTCATACGCATTTGCGATACCGATGGTGACTTTATCCTGATGGAATGCAATGATGCATTGCCTGAAGAGTACGAATATCCACATGCAAATAATCGCCTGTGGCTACATGAAGGAAGGTTCAAAATGATACCCAAGAGCTTTAGAGATACTCAAGGACTGCGACCAGAAGAAGCGCTGTTATTTTTGAAGACTAGCTCTTTTAAGCTCACTGAGATTGAGAATTTGAGTATCTCAATATCCAAAAATATGATCAACGGCTTTCCAGAAAAGTATCTGTCAAATCTGAAAAGACTCCCGTTGACTACAGAAGACGAAAAGTTGTCAAAAGTGCTCAAAGCAAATCCACAGATTGGTAGCCTTTTAATAAGAAATTTGCTTCGTAAAGACGTCCAAATACCCAAAGTCACGACATCAGCAAGCGTTGAATCGCTGGAACTATTGGTACCGCAACGTCATTGTGATATGCTTTCCCTTTTTTTACGTGAGGAAGATGTGCGAGAAGAAGTAATATCTCTTCCACTTTACGTCGGAAGAGCCTTGTGTATCGTTTTGACAAGCTTGTTGCAATCGGAGGAGATTTTCCTAAGAGAGAGGGAACCTTTACTGAAGAAAGACACGAAGGAAAGCCAGTTTAGCTCCTTCAAGTTTTCTTATTTCGAGCCAAATTTTGAAGCACAACCGGATGAGGATGCCAGTGCCAGTGTGAACATCTTAGAGCAACTCGCAAAGGCCTTCAAAGAAGACACGCAAAGCAAAGGACTCGATGAAGATCAACCAGGGGACGAATATACCGATGAAGAGGGGAAGGCGGATGAGTCCTGCAAAAAGTATTTTGAAGACGAGAAGATCGATATAGATGAGGATGATTTTTTCGAATTTTTTATGAAGGAAGCGCTGAAAATGGGTAAAGAAAACATCGAATCTTTGAAAAGTTCTTTTCTTGATGATTTCGGTGCATAGCCAAATGAGGATTCTTTAAAAGAAGGACGCTTTAAGCGAGAGAAGCAAGATTTTCCGAATAGAAGTTTTGGAAATGCAGATATTGACTGTCAAAATGATTATGATGATGAAAATGAGAGTTCCAAATTAGAAACTTAATCAAAAACTGTTCCAATGGCCACAAACGAATAACACAGGCAGTGGAGGGCTTGAAAAAAGAAAAAAAAAGGAGATCGGCAGTCCACCGGTGCCTATGGACAGCCATGACCTATACACTTTTCAAAAACTTCAATAAATAAATAACATCGATTCTACTTTTATTTTAATTTTAAAAATAACTTATCCAACACAACTTTATTTAGGCTCACCAACATGTTTGGTAAATTCATCCTCATGTCCTTTCCCGTGACTTTCTACCTGCAAAAGACCAGCTTCTTCTCCTGAGACTGAACCCGCTATTAGCTCCCCAGGTAGTCTTGCGTAGTTTTGCGATATATCGCTGCCTTCACTCAACGATCGAGCACAAATTATACTAGTCCGGTTTTTGCTATTTGGAGTCAATGAAGGGTCAAGTACAGACATACATCGGGCGTCACTATCACTGTGAACAGCCAATTCGTCGGCCTCTTCTAAGGAGTCTGTTGTCTGTAAAATGTCATTACACACGCGCCTTTCAGGATCGTCACCGGATGAACTCTCTTCTTGGATTATAGACTGCTGGTGTGATGATTGACGACCGATCTGCGTTCTCCCGTGTGCTCTACGATTCAAAATTGACCGCCTATTTGGATTTGGATTTGGATTTCGCTTGCTTTTCCAAGATGTTTGTTTCCCAAAACGAGGTAATACGGAATCCTTGATGGATGTTCGTTTTGTATTGCGCACATCCATCATCGAAGGCGATGAAGCCGTGGTAATATCATAGAAGGAATCAGTTCTGGAGCTTTTCTCCGACGCGCTTGATGCGCTAGACATTATGCTCAAATCTCTTCGAGCAATTCTCTGCTTATTCCCGAAAAACACCTTATCGTTGCTGACCGTATCTTGAATAACATTTCCTGTATACATTTGTGGCAAACTAGCCCTATTGGAATCTGCTATTCTGAATGAAGAGACATTACCATCCGTTGAGTACTCTGAGTTAAAAGTTTCATTGGAAATTTCAGAGTGCTGAGATACACCGGAAAAAGGTCTTGCCCGACTTGAAAGACTCAATTTCAGATTTTCATCAGAAGGCCGCGCGTTGTTAGTGGTTGATTCACTATCATAGTTTCCCATGGAAGTTTGGCGAGATATGTCACTGGATGTGGTCGATTTAAATCGTTTCAGCTTCCTTGCCTGCCTACCAGGTCCATCAATAATCTGGACACTTTTAGAATTCTCACCATGAATATCGCCTTCTGGATCCATGTCATGATCTCTCGGTACCAGCTGATTGAAGCTCCTGGATATTGACTTACTGGAATCAGATCTATTAGCCCTCTTTTTTTCATAAACTCCTGGCGACTTTGCTATGTTCATTCGACTCTTTTGAGATTCTTCACTTGTTCTTTGTTTCCTATTATCAAAATGACTATTGTCATTATTATTTTTTTTATTTTTAAAGAATTTAGTCATTTTGGTAAAGATATTATTCTTTCTGGGGGTACTACTATTGGAAGCTGGGTTACTATTGATTTTGTTGATAACTGAAGAATCTATCTCTTGCAAAACATTAGGGCCGACCTGTTTCTTGAGAGGCGAGGAAGCCACAATGGAAACTGAGTCGCTTTTTCTACTCATAATTTTGCTTAAAGGAGTAGCAATTCTGCAATCCAGTTGTTGTGCCAAGAATCCTTCTTCTATGAGTCGCCCATCGGTTATACTCGCAGCATCCAAAACCTTTCTCACAGATAATACAGATCTACTTCTTCGCGGATAATTCAACTTTTCATTTTTTTCAGAGGCTTTCTCACGTTCCACCAACAGAAGCCAAAGGGCAGATAATGAATCACATCTTTTCTTTTGTATGGATGCTTTAATCGCTTGAGTGTCGAATCCAGATTGTTTCAATCTTTTTAAAAGTTTTCGTTCAGTTCTTGAATGAAATTTGTTGAGCCCACGCCTTTGTTTCGAAAGAATTTTATTGGTTTTTTCCAGTACAAAAGTGCCATGGGGTTCCAGGAAGGGATGTGACAGAATCTTCTGCATACTTGGCCTTTCATTTGGATCTTTAGCCATTAGCTGGGATATCAAATCAATTGAACTCTCGTCCATTATCTCTTCATTGAACTCGGGCATTTCATTAACTATTTTCCACTTTGTTTTCGTTTCAAGATCTTCATCGAAAGGCATTGAACCGTTAATCATAGTGTACAATATAACTCCTAGTGACCAAATATCAATCTTGAATCCGTCGTAATTTTTTCTTTGGGTCAACTCTGGTGCCATGTATACTGTTGTACCACAAATAGTCTCCAGTGAGCTTTTCGAAACACATTCTCTTGTAAAACCGAAATCTGCTAATTTTGCGTTCCCTTTCTTATCCAGTAAGATATTCTCCAATTTAAGATCTCTATGCACGCAATTTAGGGAATGTGCGTAATAAACGGCACCAGCAATTTGAGCAAACAGCTTAGCTGACTCATCAAGTGGGATTCGCTTCATTGCCAACAGATGTTCATAGAGCTCTTTACCAGAACAATACTCAAGAGCCATCCAAACCTTCGTTTCTGTCACAATAACTTCGTAAAGTTTTGTAATATAAAGATAATCAAACTGCCGATGATAAAATACTTCTCTTACAACATTGGGATCGTTCTTGTCACTAGTCTTAAGTACCACTTTCCTATGTGTAGGCTTGTGGCACGCAAGGTAGACTTTTCCAAAGCTCCCTTCACCTATTTGTTTAAGGATCTTATAATTTCCGACTTCTGTCAGTTCTTGGGACATGAACTGACCGTACAGCTTGTTGTATGATTGGCCAATAATGGATTTCATTTGATTCTGTTCAAATTTAGTGCATGGAGTTACAGAAACCATGATACCTCAAACTCAAAGAAATCTAAGTAGTACTCTAAAGCAGAGTGCCAATAGTGCGATGGAATATAGGAATGAGTTCCAAGGTGAGTAGTTGTACTGGTTGAGGAAAGAGAAGATGCGCTGAGGGAGGAATATGCCCTTATCCGATTTAAATGAGTTTCTTCGGCGCAAAACACGAAGATTCCCAGCGCTATCTATGTTTCAATAAAAAACAATCACTAACAAACCAAAGAGTGCTCGTAAATAGACCTAAGAACCTGTTTATCGTAAGAAGATTGGTGTTCGTTATCTGATGTTTCTGGCAATAAATGTGTATTGTTGTAGCAGCGATACCGTCTCGGACGATGCGTGGTCAAAGATGAACTATCAATTATCAAATTGGACAATCGAACATGTCAATCGTGGATGAATTATCACGGGAAGTTAAGGGAAAGTGGTAGTCGAGTTGAGGAAGTGGAAGTGGCAGTCGCTGTAATTCGTGCATTGTGCATTGTTCTTCAAAATTGAGCTCGGGCTATTAATTTGATGAGAGTTTATCTGCCATTGAGAATGTCTACGAAAACATATCAAGACGCTGTGGCTGCTCTGAACTCACTACAATCTAACTATGCCAACATTATGGCAATCAGACAGTCTGGAGACCGCAAAAATCAGATGAACATATGGGAAATGCAAGAATGGTCTCGCAGGATTGGTTACTCGACTGCAAATTTCGATAGGTTAAATGTAGTCCATATCACTGGAACTAAGGGGAAGGGATCCACGGCTGCGTTCACTTCTTCCATTTTGCAGATGTACAAGGATAAGTTACCAAAGATTGGACTTTACACGTCACCCCATTTGAGATGTGTCAGAGAAAGGATAAGAATCAATGGTGATCCGATTTCAGAGGACAAATTCGCAAAGTATTTTTTTGAAGTATGGGACAGTCTGGATAGTACGTCTTCGTCTTTAGATAAGTTTCCACATATGGTTACTGGCAGTAAACCGGGATATTTCAAATATCTCACTTTGTTGTCTTTCTATATATTCATGCAGGAGGGTTGTAATTGCTGCGTTTATGAAGTCGGCGTCGGAGGAGAATACGACAGCACCAATATCATTGAACATCCGAAAGCATGTGGAGTTTCTTTATTGGGAATTGATCACACGTTTATGCTGGGCGATACTATTGAAGAGATTGCATGGAATAAAGGTGGTATTTTCAAAAAGGGATCACCTGCGTTTACTGTTCCCGATCAACCGGTTGCCGGCTACAAAGTATTGCAAGAAAGGGCAAAAGAGCGTCATACCACTTTGCAAGTATGCCCTATATACAGTCAACTGAAGAATGTAAACTTAGGTATAGCTGGTGATTTTCAAATAGTAAATGCATCTTTGGCAACCAGCTTAGCTTCTCAGGCGTTAAATTCAATGGCCTTGTTGGATGAACCTGTCGCTATGAATCCTGACGCAGAATTGCCAAAGCCTTTCATCGATGGTCTGTTGAACACCAAATGGGAAGGTCGTTGTCAAACACTGCAAAGGAGCAATAATACTTGGTATATTGATGGTGCTCACACCAAGGACAGTATTGAAGCCGCATCCAAATGGTTCAAAGACACCGTTAAGTCAAGCTCAAGAAAAACAGTTTTGATATTTAATCAGCAAAGCAGAGATGCACAGGCTCTTCTCGCTAATCTTTATGATACAATATATCCCGACGTTAAGTTTGATGAAGTCTACTTCACCACTAATGTCACATGGAAATCTGGTAAATACAGTTCGGACTTAATATCCATGAATACCTCGAAAGAACAGGTCGAAAAGTTGGAAGTTCAACTTAATCTCGCTAAGAAGTGGTCATTTCTCGACCCCAAGGCAACAACGCATGTAACTGCTGATATCGAATCAGCAATAGAAAAAATTGAACAAAATAACCAATCTGTAAATATTTTTGTCACTGGTTCGTTGCATCTCGTCGGAGGGTTGTTGGTGGTATTTGACGGACAGAATAATTGAGATTTTTTGTAACATATGTATTTTATATCAATTATTTTTATTGTATTGCATTACTATTATTATCAAGTATCACAGCGTAAATATTTGCTTATAGTTGAATACAAGGCCTATCAGTAATGTCTTTTCCATACCATGCGGCCCATGATTTGAAGTACTTTTTATGTAGATATGTGTTAGGATCTTCATAGTGGAACATCGCTTTCATCGAGCTGTCAATAGAGTAAAAACCAATTGATATACATAGCTTTCTAGAAACCACTGGTGCAATCTCCAATATCTCACCAAATTCTGAGAAATCCCTTTTGATTTCAACAACGTCGAATTTATCTAACAGGGAATCTTTTGACGCGTCGTTGTTTTTAGCTTTGGCATTTGATGGAAGGTACTTTTTAAGAACTAAGCAACGGCATATACCTAAAATGTCCTCACATGAAGAGTCTGTTAGCAGTGCAGAATCCATTTCTGTATTTTTTGACCACTGAGGGGTCATATGAAAACCATTGATTTTGAATAAATTGGTACGTCCATAACTCATGAATGACAGAGCTGCTTCCCTGGTGAGAAAACTGACTTCCAATTCTGTAAGCTTATTATTTGATCCATCTCTATATTCTTTGATACTTGCTAGTGGTCCACCACAGATTTGGGACAGAACACTTGCAATTCCTGTATTATCTGGGATGTTGGAGAAAACAATGGAATTTCCTTGTTCTGTACTGACACCAGACTCATATTCACTGGAACTCGTCGTTACGAAATTTTTCCCTTCTATCATGAGCGGAGTACCACTCTCGTCTTTGAATGAATCAGGTATCCTGTGAAGACCCGCGTTTGCTTCTAAATCAAAATCAAAATTTCTTTCCTTTAAACTCAATAAACAGCCTCTAGTTTCATAATCCAATTTGAACATATCCTGCATTTTATCTTGTGCCTGTCTTCTCTTTGTCCTGCTCAAACTTGGAGGAGGGGGTTCCATAATAGTGTATCGAACTCCATTCCGGGAGCCAGTTCTCTCAACAATCTGATATTTATTTGCGTGCCTAGAGCTGTCGTTCTTAGTTTGTTTTCCGGACCCTGATAAATAACTTCTTGCAAACCTGCGGAATCCGAATACTTCATGCTTTCCTTCCTCCGTCATACTTGAGGAGAAAAGAGAAGAAAGCGATGAGACTCTAGATTTAGATTTGCTATCACAGGACTCTTCTAGTTTTCTGTTGGTATCCAAGAGCATACGTACATTAATATCTTTCTTCCTTTGACTTGCCATTGTTTGTACTGGACAATTTTTAGTGTATTATAGTTTTATTGTTTTTTTATTTGTAAAATTGTTATAGTTTCAGCTCCAAGCAAATGTTCTATATTGTCAAAAATGAAAGTGTTGCCTTATAACAGACGAGCATATCAAAAGTTATAAGCTTACAATATTGTAAAATATATATAATTTACAAATAACGTCAAGTAGTTTTGTGTAAATCCCATAATGATGTGCGACGCGATTTGTCCGAAATATAAAGAAACTGTCCGGTCAAATTCTTACCATAGAATGGCACAATTACAATTTAGAGGTGTCTGAACAACGAACATGTCAGACATGGTGAAGGGACTATAGTTCTAATGGAGTTCATACAGCCCAGTTTATTCGTCTTTCAGAGGTACTTTGTCATTAATTTGAATATTTTGAACTCTTACATCGCACATATCACCACGACGAGATGTTTCGAGTTTCATCAGTTCACGAAGTGCCATTGTTGCATACGAAGATACTCCTAATTGAAATTTCAATATAACAGCTGTATTTTCGCCACCTTTATCCGGTACATACCTCTCCAATTTGTCCTTGAAAAATTTTTGACAGTTTTCCTTTGCTACTTTGTTGTTTAGTATTTCAAAATCCGTGTTCACCAGTTGTTGGGTTGGACTGGTGTATTTAGTTATTTTGTACTCTAGACCTTGAGGTTTTTGTAATATATTTCTGTAGGAGCCTGCAAGGGAGAATTCGCGAACTTTTCTCTTCATATTGAATGGATCCATCCCATCTTTTGCCATGATATCTATGTATATTTGCTTGATAATTTCATTTGATGGATATATAACGTCAAACCCGGGGGTCGGCAAAACTACGTCATCAACGCTATATTTCCCTGAATCTATGTCTTCCTTTGTAAGCGGTCTGGCACGGACAAACTTTGCATCACGTAAATCTTCGTCGAAATCATCCTCCTCGCCAACTTCTTCATTTTTATTATCGACGGTATCATTTTCAATGATCACTAAGTCACCTTCCATCAATTTCATACCAAACAATTCAATTCTTTTACTTGTAACGTAGTTCCAAACAAAACTCTGATAAGCGTGCACATACATTGTTCTGAGGTTTCTTGGAATTTTCATTACAGCTGCATAGTAAGCGTTAGATGAATAACCATTTTCTCCCTTTCTCTGAGCTGATAGGGAATGAAGAATTGCATTCTCAGCAACACACTGTCTGGGCATGCTTTTCAGGGCAAGGGCTGGATCTTTGGTTTTCGCCCAGACTTTCCTACCTTCCTTTGATTTGGGCAAAACGTTTACCTGATCAGACAAAATCAACTCGCAAGCTTTCTCCCAGTTTTCAAGCAATAGCTCTTTACCCACTGTGTGTGTGGAAATGCTGAAAGTCCCAAATCTTTGCATGCCAAAATAGTTAACAAACCCATTTTTCGCCAGAGAAGCAGTGCCTTTTTCCAATATTGATTTTAAAGACTCCTGCGTATTTGCATTCAATTTTACATCTCTGATCACGATCACAAATTCATTGCCTTTTAAATCACCAAGATTCAAGCTTTTGTCTTCAAATTTAAACCCCCCCATCACTATTCCTCTTAATGTCCTATTGAGAGCATTGATTCTATCAACACCAACCCGGGAAACACACAACCTTTGACATGTCACTGCTCTGCGATCTTTTGTTCCAGCAAATCTAATGACACGACTTGGCATTCTCAAGAACTTTGTAAGAGTATTCACCGCATCCATAGTATCTTTGTTTTCTTTATATAATGTGAAATGAAGGAAGTCCTTTGTCGGCCCATAGCCCCAATTTTCAACACCATTGGCGTCTTTGTTTTGCTCCACCCAATCTTCTCTACTAACTCTAGAATTCTTACCTCTTCTAGCAATCTTAAAAGTGTTACGTTCAGTGGTAACAGATTCCAATTCATTGTTAAAAGCTGTACGCAAAAGTTGATGTAATTTAGCCCTTTCAGATTTTTCTTCGATTGATTTACTGGTTTCCATCCTCTGAGCATTATAATAAACATTTTCAATCTTTTCTAAATCTGCTTCAGAAAGCAACCCAAGCAATTCCTTTTTCATTTCTGCGTCTATCTTGAAGTCTTGTCTCCTTTTCTCTTCGTCATCATTCTTAGCGGTTTTCTCTTCCTTTGAGGGCTTCTGTTTCTTGGGCATCTTGAAACCTTTGTCAGTCAAATGAACCACATTTCCCTCATTATCGATTTCATTAACCAAGAAATCAGTGAACCTCTGCTTAATCTGACCAGAAAATCCTGGTATTTCTGAAGACAAAAAATGCGTTATTCCAACATCTTCCTCATGAATTCCATCATCCTCGATAATTGCCACCTCATCGTTCTTTGGTCTTTTGCTGTCAGTCTCTAGACATGCTTCCTCGTCCAAATTTCTCTTAATTGCGGTATTTGAGTCACTCATTTTGGTCGCAAATGGTTGTTCGATTCATCAATAGTGCTACTTTTAAGATGCGATGAGCTTCAAATTTAACTTTTTTCAAAGGGCGTCTGAAAAATTTCAAACTAAAGGCTTTTTCGAAGGGCTAAGCAGTGGAAACTAGAAGAATCATCACAAACGGTATGTGTTCATCAATAAATTCAGATTGCTTCACCACTCATCAGGGTACTATCACCATCCATTGCACCGCTGCAGCTAGAAATGACAGATGATCTCCTGCATAATATTAAGAACATGGCAGATAAGACATATGTGTCTTGCCGATGGAACCAACAGTTTGGCCACATGAAGGAACTGCCACAGTATCTGGAAGATGTCGTGAACGACCGCAGGACGGTTCTGGAACGCTATGACGATTATAAAAGAGACGCTGCAACTAGCGATTCAATCACAAAACAACTGGTCAAGGTAAATCCTGAAAATAGTGGTAACGGGTCCGTTGTTTCAAAAATATACGGCCCTGAGCAAATCAATCACTCTATTTTGGCGAGACATGAACAGCTGGCGTCACAGGTGCCTGCATGGCATTCGCCCTGGGAACTTCTGAGAGTTATACATGGTCATATTGGATGGGTACGGTGTGTTAAGATGGAACCAGTAGACAACGAGTGGTTCGCCACCGGCAGCAATGATACTACAATCAAGGTTTGGGACCTAGCCTCAGGAAAATTGAAAATAACACTAGCAGGACATGTAATGAGCGTCAGGGATCTGGCTATTTCCGACAGATTTCCGTACTTGTTTTCCGCGAGTGAAGATAAAACTGTAAAATGCTGGGATTTGGAGAAAAATCAAGCAATTAGAGATTATCATGGCCACCTTTCTGGTGTACACACGGTGGATCTACACCCAACACTGGACCTTGTTGTCACAGCTGGTCGTGATAGCGTCGTCAGACTGTGGGACATACGAACAAGGGGACCGGTGATGACACTGGCAGGACACAAGGGCCCAATAAACAAATTGCGCTGTATTCCAGTAGATCCTCAAGTTGTCAGTTGCTCTACCGATGCTACATTGCGACTTTGGGATATATCTACCGGTAAGACTATCAAGACTCTGACACATCACAAACGTTCAATAAGGGATGTTTCACTGCACCCAACAGAATTTTCAATGGTATCTGCATGCACCAACGACGTAAGATCCTGGAAACTTCCAGAAGGTTCACTTCTTACAAATTTTGAGTCCACGGGAACTGGTATTATTAACTCACTTAGCGTGAACGCAGATGACGTTTTGTTTGCTGGTAGCGATAACGGTACACTTTCGTTTTACGACTACAAGTCAGGCCATAAGTACCAATCATTCCTAACACAAGAAGCCCCAGGCTCCCTAGAAAGCGAAAGGGGCATTCTTACGAGCACATTTGATATGACCGGACAACGGCTAATCACTGGTGAAACAGACAAAAGCATAAAGCTATGGAAACAGAAGGAAGATGCTACGCCAGAAACAGATCCGGGACTGCCCTGGAATCCAGACCTGTCATCACAGAGACTTTAATCGGTAAAACGTGCTACTCTTGAGGCCATCGATGCGGGAGACACTCTTCTCATCATGTTTCACGACATGCTATTTCTCGTATTCCTCTCAGTGTTCAAGTGATTGATACCTTCAAACGCCCTTCCTAGCCGATGATGATGGCATATTGAAAGAGGAAAGGAAATTGTGGACAAACGGCGAGTCGGTAATTCTCAAAATAATTATACAATGAGTCCAGACGAGCAGAAAGAACCTGGAATACCCAAAAAGATATCTGACGTAGAAGAGATCATCATACGATGTGAATGTTATGTTGAAAAGGACGGCGAAGACCGACTGGCTGAAATACTATCCATAAACTCAAGGAGGTCTCCACCACGATTTTACGTGCACTATGTGGATTTCAACAAGCGTTTGGACGAGTGGATCACAGCTAATCGAATAAATCTCGAGAAGGACGTGATATTTCCAAGTCCTAAAACGGTAGATGAAGATGCCAATAAACAAAAAAAAAAGAAGAAGAAAGCCTCAGTCGAACCCTCGACGCTTGACAGCCAGGATAGCAAGCAAAATACACCAGAATCTGCAGATGTTATGGACTTGGATAACTTGAACGTACAAGGGTTGAAAGATGAAGAGCTGTCTCGCGAGGACGAAATCAAAAAGTTAAGAACGTCTGGATCAATGACACAAAATCCTCATGAGGTTGCTCGTGTGAGAAATATAAACCGTATTATTATGGGGAAATATCAGATCGAGCCTTGGTATTTTTCTCCATACCCCATAGAACTCACCGATGAAGATATAGTGTATATTGATGATTTCACTTTACAATATTTTGGATCTAAAAAGCAGTATGAGCGTTATAGAAAAAAATGCACGCTGCGACACCCTCCAGGCAATGAAATCTACCGGGATGACTATGTTTCTTTTTTTGAGATTGATGGGAGGAAGCAGAGAACGTGGTGCAGAAATCTTTGTTTACTATCAAAATTATTCCTGGATCACAAAACGTTATATTATGATGTAGATCCTTTTTTGTTTTATTGCATGACCAAAAGAGATGAACTGGGTCATCACCTCGTTGGCTACTTTTCTAAGGAAAAAGAATCTGCTGATGGATATAATGTTGCTTGTATATTGACGCTACCACAATATCAGAGAATGGGATTTGGTAAGCTGCTAATAGAGTTTTCTTACGAACTTTCAAAAAGGGAAGGTAAAGTCGGTTCACCTGAAAAACCACTTTCTGATTTAGGTTTGCTTTCTTACAGAGCTTATTGGGCTGATACATTGATTACAATATTGGTTAATCATGGCCGAGAAATTACAATCGATGAGATAAGTTCCATGACATCGATGACAACGACAGATGTTTTACATACAGCAAAAACTTTGAATATTCTTAGATACTATAAAGGGCAGCATATAATCTTCCTAAATGAAGATGTCATGAAAAGATACGATCTACTGATGTCTAAAAAACGCAACAGGATCACTCCCGATAATCTAATTTGGAGGCCTCCCGTATTTACGGCATCACAATTAAGATTTGCTTGGTGAAATTTTAATTTCCTCATATATGTCTATAAAGATGCTACTTGGTATATAACAGTTTAATCAAACGGGATTGGTTTATGATTTTTCTTATTCATTTGAGTTGCGGCAATAGCACTTGGAACCTTTATACCACAACAATCGCCCCATGTGTTGATCCGAGAATGGTCGTGTACGTGACAACAATCTACTCCCTCGTCGTCGTCATGTGAGTGGTCCCTGAGGGGTGATACACCCTCTGGACAAGGCAAAAACTCTCCGAAAAGGAAATGCTGCATGATAGGCAATTTCCCCAGTACTTCAGCCTCATACATTTTAACCATTCCTCCTGCGACCTTTGCCCATCTTCTGACACCGCTGATATCATCTAGCATAGGCGAATGCCATCTTAAGGATGCAACGGTCTTGACCGAGTTTATGAATGCAATGCATCCAAAATATAAATACTTATCTTGAAACATTTCGACAACTTCGCCATTATGAATGGACGTCGGTTTTAAATGTGGATGCGTGGACAACTGAAATGCACCGAATAAAAATGGCAAGAAATGATAATCATCTAGGCCCCAAACTCCGTGTGACCCTGCCGGCTCTAACCAATATGTCGTCTCTATCAGTCTCATAATATCAAGGTATGTAATGAAAACTTTCAACACCATGTTCCTGGCATCCCTTTCGAGTTGGAATATATTGCATTTAAGAAGACCATACAAGAAACATAAAAAGTTCAACTCATGACCAGAACCGTAATCTATTCTTCTTTCATTACCCCATGACTCCGTCAAGTAAGCAGACAATTCAGTAACCTGATCTTGTGAAAGGGAGGGAAATGTATCAGAAATGGTGGAAGTCGATGATTCCGAGACGTCATGATAAAAATCCCTAAATTCAACTTTTCCAAATCTTGATGAATTAGCATCTTGCGTGACAGGATTTTTCTTGACCAGTTCACGTATTCGATTCAAAATCTTAACAACTGATTTTATTGACTCACTTATAGGCTCTTTGTAATCCGTATTTTCATGACCCTTAACAGCTTCTGCCAGGCTCGTTAAAAAATCAACCAGTTTATGTCTCGTTTCAGAGTTTTCCCACAACAAGATATCGTCCTTTGTTAGAAGTCGTTTCTCAGGAATCATAGCAGAATATTAAAGGTTGTAGCTCTCCGTTAAAGCTAATGATTCTCTCTCAAAATAACTTTTACAGACTACTTTTCTCGGCTCCTAGATATTTATGAAAAGGTCAAATAAAGGTAGCTGGATGGAACATAGACAAATAAATTAATTAAAGACAAAGTTAGACAAAGTCAAATTTCATATATATATTTTTAAGATCTGGTGACGTTTTCTTTTGTACAACAATGGAATGATTCAACCAACTATATTTATTTCTTTATCGGAATAGCCAAATCTATCTCTATTATCGTAATAGAGTTTCTTGAGTTCCTGCATATAGCGCTGATGGTAGTAATCCAATTCTTCTTCACTAGGATTGGGTATTTTTTCTTTTACAAATATTGGTTTTCCAATCACGACATTTATTGCTCTTCTGTAAGGGAGAAAACCAAAATCATAGTTAAACATCCCACGGGCGTAGAAAAGTGGTACGGTGAAGCCATAATTTTGTTTGAGCCATAACTGGACTTTCCTCGAGAAAGAGTCTTCACTTGTCTGTACAATATTATAGAGGTCCGTCTCGCCAAACGCGAATACAGGCGTCAGACAAACGTTACCAGCCTCCAACGCTAATCTTATGAAACCCTTACGTCTGTTAAGAATAAGATCAACATGGCCAATAGAACTAGCAAGTGATTCTCTGGCTCCGCCAACCACGATGCAAATTGAGTTGTCTTTTTCCAAAACTTTTAGTGTATTTTTTTTTGAAACTGCACTTATACCAAGTGCCATTAAGTAATCTCTATAAAGGGGAACATGGAATTGCGTCACTAATGTCATCAAGGAGACCGGTATACCTGGGAAGATTTGAGACCAACGACGGCCTTCTGTTCCAAATACACCGAAGGAACCAATCGCCCCGATACCATGAGGATGGTAGCCAAATATATAACGAGGCCCCGTTACTTCAAATTCACTATTCTTAGAGCTATATCGAAATATGCCCAGCATTTTCTTCCATCGCGAGTTTTTTTTGCCCTCCAATTCCTTGGATGATGCAGACTTTCTTGTGAAAGTCGGTTGAAGATCTGCTGTCTTATGCAGGGCTATTGGAAAGTAATCGCACAAATAACTCCAAATGGACAGAGATCTGAACCAATCAGACCTTCTGTAGACCACTCCGCCATTGCCTGGTGCCCTATCAAACATGTAATATATGAAGTAAGGTACCGATAAAAACCATAATAGTGGGTTGGACAACGCATATATGGCAATCACTGGTAGAAAAACGAAAGCTGAAAGATGCCATGCTATCATAGCTGTTTGAAACCGTCTTTTGAACGGTGTATGCAGTGAGCTCCACGACCTGTCGCTACCTTCACTATTAATTCCATTTAAACTGTTGCTACGCTCGCCATCCCCGTTCAACGATGAGCTACGCGCATCGCTTATCTGATTCTCGAACTCTTTTTTGATTGCATTCCATGCATCCCATCCCTTCTTGTCGTGTTCGGAAAATGCCCTATCTCCTGCTTCCTCTTGAGCAGTCGCATCCCGCGAGCCAGTCGTGACCCTTCGATGTAACTCCTGTGAGTCTTCGATCATCGCAGCCTCAAAAAGCGGTATCTGCCTTCTGGAGCTCTATTTCACCTAAGTCGCGCCAAATCCTGTTGCTATACCTCTTATAAAGGCTACTCTTATCCGTATAATCCTTTTACACGGTTTGCGATAAACGCGCAGTACAATCTCCCTTTACACTACTTCTATCAGAGAAAACTGATCCTCGAGTCTGATCTGGTCTCTTCTTTAGCGACCTTAAACTTCCAATAGTTTTGTGGTACTGCTACTCTGGGGTTCTTCTACCGATGCTCACGTTTCTTCTACCTATGCTCACGATTCTGATTAACGGAAAGATTTTCACTTGAAAACATACAACTCCTCCACTTCCGCTTCCTCTCAGTTGTAAAAGCTCAGATTCAGATACGATCGACTAAATCAAGCTTCAAATCCCAATTGATCTGCCAGTTTTTCCTTCCTGGTTGATTACCTCCACTTGTATATGGCAGGTCGAAAGCCTCAATGTTTAAAGGGCAGACATATTGGATTTACGCGACGCGTAGATTTTCAATACTGAAAAAAAAACTGAACTGAAAGGCATATAATTCGGAGCCTACAGTGAAGGTTTCTAGATCCATCAAGGTTTGTGTCCGGATTCTGGACAGGGGTATCACCAGTATCGAGGGCAAGGTTCTTTGGCTTCGTTTTTAGGCCACGAAATATTCGACAATGGACGCCACACAACCTACGCAGCAGTCGACTCAGGCGACTCAGAAGTATTTGATAGAGAAGTTTTCACAGGAGCAGATTGACGACGACATAGTCTGTAGAGTCATATGCACTACTGGGCAGATACCGATACGTGATCTGCGTGCGGATATGAATGAAATACTGAAAGAGGCGACACCCATAAAGAAAACATGGACATTTGGCAGAAATCCGAATAGTGACTACCATCTGGGCAACGTGTCTAGATTGTCTAATAAACACTTTGTCATATTTTTGGGAGAGGACGGCAATCTTTTACTGAAGGATACATCAACAAACGGAACGTGGCTCAATGGCCAACGAATATCGAAAGAGCGCAATCAGCTTTTATCGCAAGGTGACGAGATAACAGTCGGGATAGGTGTATCGATGGATATACTAACAGTGGTTCTTTTCATAAATGAGAGATTCAAACAAAAACAAGAACAAATGAGAGTGGATAATTTAAAGAATGGAGTTAAGAACGGTAAAAACTCCACTTTCAAATTACATTCAGGGCTTAATTCAGACTTGAGCGATAACTTGACAGGAGTTTTCAAAGATTTTTCTATAAAAGACGAAGTTGTTGGGCAGGGAGCATTTGCCACAGTCAAAAAGGCAGTGGAAAGGTCCACAGGAAAGACATTTGCTGCCAAGATAATCAGTAAAAGAAAAGTGATGGGAAATTTAGATGGTGTCAAGAGAGAATTGGAGGTTCTCGGTAAGTTACATCATCCAAGGATTGTCCAATTGAAAGGATTCTATGAGGCGGAAGAATTTTACTATCTTCTAATGGAGTTCGTTTCTGGTGGTGACTTGATGGACTTTGTTGCAGCTCATGGTTCAGTGGGAGAAGATGCTGGCAGAGAAATAACGAGGCAAATACTGGAAGCAGTAAGATATATACATGAAAAAGGAATCAGTCATCGTGATTTGAAACCGGATAATATTTTAATTGAACAGGACGATCCGGTGTTGGTCAAGATAACAGATTTTGGTCTGGCGAAAGTACAAGGTAATGGAACTTTCATGAAAACCTTCTGTGGCACTTTGGCGTACGTTGCTCCTGAAGTTATTGGAGGGAAGGCTTCCTCTGACGAAACGGGGGAAGTTCACGAGTATTCTTCTTTGGTCGATATGTGGTCCATAGGTTGTCTTGTATATGTCATACTAACTGGCCATCTGCCTTTTAGTGGAAGTACTCAGGAGCAACTATACAAACAAATTAGCCGAGGTTCGTACCACGAGGGTCCATTGAAGGACTTTAGAATTTCGGACGAAGCAAGAGGTTTCATTGACTCTCTTCTTCAGGTGAATCCAAACGACAGACCCACTGCAGACAAGGCATTACAGCATCCATGGATAAAGGTTGTAAATACCCAAAACTCAGCAAGTGAATCTTCACAGATATCGTTATCCCAGTCGTTGTCACAACAAAAAGTACTAGAAAATATGGATGACGCACAATACGAGTTTATCAAAGCACAAAGACGAGCATTGTTGCTTCAACAACCAGATCACATAAGTAAACATGAAATCCAGGAGCCTCAGATGAAGAAACAATTACAAGCCCATGAGTTCAAAGTTCCCAACCATCCACCAGTGAGGTTCACACAACCAAACCATTCAGTGCTTGACAATGGGAACAGTAACGAGCACATTGAGCTGAGATATCCCCGAGGGGCTACGAAAGGCACGAATAAAAAATGTGGTGGTAAATTTCTAACATTGAATCCGCTACCAGAGAGCAAAATTCAAGAGAGTATAGTAATCAAACAGGGTGTAAACCCATTCTTCATAGGAAGGTCGGATGACTGCAATTGCCGCATTGATGACAACAGATTATCTAGAGTACATTGTTTCATTCTTAAAAAGAGACATGCCGTGGGAAACAGCATATACGAATCCCCTGCACAGGGCCTGGACGACATCTGGTATTGCCATTCAGGAACGAACATCAGCTACTTGAATAACGTCAAAATGGGACCAGGCACGAAGACTCTGCTGCAAGAAGGGGACGAAATCAAAATCATATGGGATCGTAACAATGATTTTGTCATCGGTTTCAGTGTCGAGCTCAACGACACTACAGGTCTTTTCAACAATGGAACAGGTGTTTCCAGTCAGGAAAGATCGCTCGTTCCCCAGACCATCGACGAAAAGAGTCTCGTCAAAAGGCTGAGTCAAATGATGGCCATCAAACGTTCTAACCAAATTTCTTTCCCCCCTTCATCTCCAAACAAACAAGAAAACGGCAAGGTCGAAAACAACATCACAGGTTCGGAGCCTGAAAAGCTACTCAAGAGGGTTCATTCGGTTAGTCTTTCTCAGTCACAAAACGATCCAAACAAAAAAGTAAAACGTGCAAAGCTTGATCAGGCACCACGAGACCCACAAGATTTACAGTTTTCATAGACTGAAATAAAAATAATGAATAATTTACGTAAGCAACGTATCAAGTATGTTAATCCTGCCGCATGGTCACATCGTCATATTTTCATATTGTCATTCTTTTCTTTGTTTATATTTACTGTCATTAAACATACTACGTTACCCGCTCAACCCAGCTTTATTTTTAAGGGGTTTCTCTCTGTCGGGTGGCGAAAGCTTAAAGGAGCTTAAGGTATAAAAGGGAGCAGCCTTGCGGATTAAAGAAGTCATCTACTGATAGAAGAGTAGATACGATAGGATCGCTTAGTTTCACGTTCGGAAGGTAATAGTTGTAAGATCGTAATAAATCCGATAATCATTACTCTTTTGAACACTGAGCAGAACTTTAAGATCCATTGTTGCCCTTATCCCCTATAATTAACTTCTCGTTCACTCGTTATGCTTTTAAAAAACTTATTGCCGTTGGCGTTGATGCTATTGGGTTATACTGAGGTCACTGACGCCAAGGTTCACTCTGCAAAGGTACGCAAGCAGAAGTTGAGAGATGATATGAAAGATTACTACTTTGAGCAACACCTAGCGCACTTAGGTCAAAGATATATGTTGCAGTACGAGAAGGCAAACCCAGAGGTCGCATTCTCGAGAGAGCATCCATTCTTCAAGGATGCTAACCACGAGGTCCCGCTAACCAATTACTTGAATGCCCAATACTATACTGAGATTAGCTTAGGTACACCACCTCAGAATTTCAAGGTTATTTTAGATACTGGGTCATCCAATTTATGGGTCCCAAGTAACGAATGTGGTTCTTTGGCATGTTTCTTACACGAAAAGTACGACCATGACTCATCGTCGAGCTACAAACCAAATGGTACGGAATTTGCCATTCAATACGGTTCTGGGTCTTTGGAAGGTTACATTTCACAGGATACTTTGAGTATTGGTGATTTGACCATTCCAAAGCAAGATTTCGCTGAAGCAACAAGCGAACCGGGGTTGGCTTTTGCTTTTGGTAAATTTGATGGGATCCTAGGTTTGGCCTATAACTCCATTTCCGTCGATGGGGTGGTACCACCAATTTACAATGCAATCGGCCAAGATTTACTAGACGAACCGAAATTTGCCTTTTATTTAGGTGACGAATCTGAGGATTCTGAGAATGGTGGTCTTGTTACATTTGGTGGCGTCGACAAGTCGAAATACAAGGGTAAAATCACTTGGTTGCCAGTTCGTCGTAAAGCTTACTGGGAGGTCAAGTTTGAAGGTATTGGCCTAGGTGATGAATTTGCAATTCTTGATGGTCATGGTGCTGCTATTGATACTGGTACTTCATTAATCACATTGCCAAGCGGCCTAGCCGAAATTATTAACTCCGAAATCGGTGCCAAGAAAGGTTGGTCTGGTCAATACACTGTCGAATGTGATACTAGAGATAGTCTACCGGATTTGACTCTGAACTTCAATGGTTACAATTTCACAATCGGTCCATACGATTACACTTTAGAAGTTTCAGGTTCATGTATCTCTGCAATCACTCCAATGGACTTTCCAGAACCAATTGGACCTTTAGCAATCGTGGGTGACGCTTTCTTACGCAGATTTTATTCCATTTATGATTTGGGTAATGATGCCGTTGGTTTAGCTGAATCAGTTTGAACCAACTCAGTTCACTCGACTATCTGAATTTTTTCCGAAAAAGGTTATAAATTTCCCAAAGATACGTATCCTCTGGTAAGGAGCTGCTATATTTTTCTATAAAAAACGTAAAAGACTTTCATCAAGTTCTATTCAAAAGTACTTTACATTTAAAAGTATTAAATAATAAAAAAATCTACTTTATAACAAGAAACCTTCTTTTTTCATTGTAAAACAATAGCGTGGAATGGAAGATCTATCCATCAATTTCATAGTTCACAGGGTCCCTTTTTATTGCTTCAGCTTCTGACTTTTCTTCTGCATTGTCATCTTGAGAGTCAACATAACCTACTTCAATTTGACTATCAGATTGCTTACTACTGTCAACTAGTGATTGGCCCCACATGCAATAAATACCTTTAACATATCCGTGTACACTGACTTTTAATATTCGACACTTTGCATCTGCACCCATTACTGATCTTGTAGCTCTTGATAGTTGATGTAAATCAGAATTTCTCGGCAAAAACAGCACAATATTGTCACTTATTTTTGCGAAGCTTTTCAGCAACTCTGTAATGCCCATGGGTTTTAATGCCAATTCTAAGTCATAGACATCTTGCTTCAGATACTGAGGACCGCCCCAAGGTGGAGATCCAAATATGCAATCTATACCGAGCTTAGCAAATCTACCTCTGGCTGATATGCGCTCCCACGGACCATATTTCAGCCAAATTCTATCGCCTACACCGTAAGTTTGAGCATTCTTGAACGTACAAAACAGGTGTTCTATGGCATTATCAACACCGTACACTTGACTAAACAATTTCGCAAACTGTATTGCGTTACCTCCTCCCCCACAAAATACATCTAAAATTTTATTCGCATTCGGCAGACATGCTCTCAAAAATTTTGCCAAAAACACAGCAAGGATCTCAGGTGTGACACTGTACCATAACTCGTCCGTCATATAAATAGGAGAATCCTTGACTTTCGAGAAGAGTAGCTCTTTTTTCCGCCAATATTTGAACAACTGTCGCTTTTTCATAATGGCCTTCGGATCTACCAGATACTCATCATGACCGTATAACCTCTTTAATCGTTTATACTGTTTCCTATACTTGCGCCTGGTAATATGTAGGAAGTGCTCCTTATCATCACTTTTAATATGCATTCTAGCCACGCAGTCTAGACATTCTGATATGGCTTTTGTGATGTCCAATCGATTAACCTCAGCTCGTACGTTTTTTCAATCACCTGGAAGACTCTGGGCGAAAATGCTCTTGCACCAACTTGAGTAGCCAGACATAGAAGAAATGAAATTAAGCACCGAAATACTATTAAGTTCAATCAGCTCTGTTCTGCAGCGCAAGACTAGACAACTGTTTAGATTTACAAGATCTTGTAGAGCCCCTTGGATGCATAGAATGAATCGTACGGCGTCGTTTCTCGATACCTATTAAGGCCACTTTAAATTCAGGGTCTAAGTCATTCGCCCAGATATTAACTAGCAAATAGCTTTTCACTTCCCGAAAGTGGTTTTGGCATAATAAAATCGTGCCAATTGCAAAGTTGCATTTTACAAGTCTCAAGGCCCAAGATTTTTAAGCAAGGTTGTGATAAAGCGCTAATCAATAAATTCCTTTACCCCCTTCTCTAGTAAACTTCAATGGTGCTGCACGATAGTTCATATCTCAAGACTACATACCGCAGTCTCTTCTCTAAATCCCATTTTGCGTTCCATCGTCATATTGAAACTTTTCGAATGGCTGGTCAATTTTTACGTTGTCACGGCAACAAATTATTTTTTCGAAGCAGCCATTCGAATAAAGAAAATGTGAAAATGTTCGATCCAAAGTATGATTGCATATGCATACGGATGTCAGAGAGTGAAATCATATACTTGATCGAGTAATATCTTTGCTGGGCTCATATGAAGTGCCAATGATGGCATTTGTGCATATATATATATAGCGGTGAGGTTCCTTTGAATGTAGAGGAATTGCCTATTATATCGCAGTATGGTTTGATAATTAAGTTCGACCGAAACGAGCAACAATGATAATTAGAACACCAACAAGAACAAAGACAAAATCATTCCATGGGCCCCAGATGACATTCAAATTTCCCTCCACGGAAAGTTTAGCGAAAACGAATTTGGACGAGTACCACCTTAATAACCATCACTTACTGAACCATTACCATAAGAACGCAGACAGTGACGATGCTTCTCAGATCCTCTCGGACTACACTTCCAACTCGAATACTAATACGAATTCGGGGCGCTCCTCAAATGGATATTATTCGTTCGCCAATATTTCTGACAACACAACGGAATCACCAGGTTATAACTTCAAAAGTGGAGTGTCGGGCGCTCTTGGGGGAACTGGCGGTGCAGGAGGAAATTTAGCAACTCACGAAAGCTTAGTGCGTAAATCGGATCAGCAGACAACGCCAAAGTTAGAGCCAATGGAGTTGCATACAGATGGATCATCACCCGGATCAATGTCTCCAATGGAGGCCATTCCAGAAAATGCTTTTACTTCGGTGTCTACAATCTTTGCATCTATTCCAACCGCTGATAACTATTCATACCACATATCTTCATCGGTGTCTTCGACAAAATCAATAAGAAACAGAAAACCATCATCAGTACGAAGAGATCCCATTTCCAAACTACAGAACATTCCACCTATTACTCAAATAAATACGGCGTCTAGTATTGAGACAGACTCCGTGAAATCTAAACCTGCTTCAAGACTAAAGAGATCAAAAGCGATACGATGCCGTGGTGGTCTTTTGCAATACTTCATATATCTAGGTTTGAAAATTAAAAAGCACTTGCGCAAAGTTATTCAAGCTATACATAGGAAGCTTTTCCAAAGCAAAAAGCATAACAATGGGAGCAGAAATTCATCTTCAAGCTCGAAATATATTCCTAAAAAGAGAAATTTAAACTCAAACAAATCTAAATCTAAATCTAAATATAATAAGATGGCCAGCAGATCTTCAAGTACTGCTAATCTAACGACGTCCCACTTGAAAAGGACACAACGTTATGTGAATAATTTGCAAAGAGAAATGTCCAACAAGTCCTTAAAACCTGTACTTTTAGATGAGGATAGCACAAGGAAAGTGTCAAAGAAGGAAACCATGACCAAGAAGATAACACCTACAGCAAAAGAAATAGGACGTAACCCGACAACATCCCTGCGACGCACAAATTCATCCATCAAGAGAGCTGCATCTGTTATCAGAACAAGAACAGATGACCCCAGACAAATATCAACATTGCCATATAATCGCCATTCTACTGATAAAAATGCAGAAAACACGAAAGTATCATCTACTGAAGACAAAAAACGCGAAACAGGCGGTTTACCTAGATCTGTTGCGTCGAAGTCATTGAGCTCACTGGCCCGTCAGCCTTCAATAGTCGTCAAAAACAAAGTGATTCCGCTCTCGATACATCCTTACGCTATCGAAGAGGAAGAAGAGGGTAATAGCGTTGGAGATGACGACGAGTACGTTATAAGTACCAACGAGATGAGACCGGTAAGTGCAAGGAGCTCATGCTCCTCTGCGGAGGATTTCTTCGAAGATGCGGAAGATCTGGAAGACGCAGAAGATCTGGAAGAAGCAGAAGATCTGGAGGAAACCGAAAGTATCGCATTTACGGAAGACTCGAGGAATGTCTTAGCCGAAGCATTCAAGCATTATTTGAGTTCGGTCATTTCCCAACGTATTATGTTGAGACTGCAAATCGCCAAACATCAAGAGACTGGCGCAAACAGTTCCTATGTAGATCTAATGGAATCCATAATCAGAGAATACGAGGCTCCTTCAACGTCCTCATCGTTGACACCATCCGTGAGAGATCTCACACCATGCAACAAAATACAAGATGACATCACAAATTCAAAACCTCAACAGGAATTCAGCATAACATCTCCCTTCGGTAAGAATGGTTCGCGCTTGAAACATAGCAATAGCATGATCTCATTATCGGCACAAACCGTCAAAAGATCCCTAACCTTGCCGATTGGCATCAAGGTCTAATACTAATAAAAATATCGTACGTAATTCATCATCAATAATATATAATTAAGCATAAATGCAAGCCTAGTGACTGTCTCATTGACGTTTATAACCTTCTAATTACAACTTTATCGGTATATTCATCACTATTAACGGATTGTGTAGTTTGATATCTTTAATTTTGAACTGACTAAGAAGTAACGTAAATTATGGTGCGATAGGAACTCGAAAATCACATTAAAGGTATAAAAAACAAACTCAGCTATTAATAGTTGGGCTCTGCAGTTTTAGTATATTAGCCAGCTATCCGCCACAGTCTAACAGGGTAGTTGAAACAGTCTGAGAAGGTTTCAAGGGCACCTTACTAATATATTGCACTCAGGGAGTTATTGAAAAGAAACGCTTTAGCAATGTTCAGGAGGTTTGGAATAGTATCTCTGAGAAGAGGCGCAAATTCAAGATGCAGTGGCGGAATAAGAAATAATCACAGTTTCAACGGGTCTGCTAATCGATACCAGTCCTCATTTACATTTTTGAATAACCAATCATTGTTGCAAAAGGATGAGCTGAAGCAGTCCAAAAGGAAAAATAGGAAGTCTTTTTACAAGAATGAAGACGAGGAAGAGCAGTCTAAGCTAAATAAATGTACTGTTGAGCTTAGTACGCATATGAGGAAACCGAAAAAGCACGATTATTCTTGGCTCCCACGGGTCCCATCAACTGGCTTTTTGAAGCCTCGTGATGTCAGTACAAAAGTTTTATACTCAGGTTATAGGCCACTGTTTATTAATCCCGATAAATCTGATATTGGGACAGAGGGAGGCCAAGGTGGCAGTACATTATACGAATTCGCAATGAAGCTTGAAGACCTGAGTGATCAAACACCGTGGATGACTTCAGCAGCCGGAATGGAGTTTTACAGTGAATGGGATAATATTCCTGTTGAACTGCGCAAAAATCTGAAACCCTTCGAACCTCCTGTGTCCAATGAAAATGTGGAAGACACAGAAATGAGTGCATTACGAAAACTAAAGGAGGAAATCTATTTAAATGAAAAAGCTAAATTGATCAATAGAAGTAAAGGGAGGAAAAAACCTGTTGTAACGTTAATGCGATTGAAAAAAAAATTGGACGAAGGTAAATGAAAATCATTTACTTTCTGAATTCTCTTCCATTTTGATTTATCATTTCTATTGAGCATGAGGCGGTGGAGTTTCTTATTAAGTATATTTGTTCAAGATTATTGAGCTGCATTAGGTATATACACTTTTTATCATGATTATATTATAATTACATTCGATTTTTTAAAAGAACTTTTTTTTGGCTCTACGAGTAACACATGAATTCTTTTTGACAGTTTTAAGATCATCAGAGTTTAAATCATTCTATAAAACATACAGAGTGCAATAAGGTTCATCGAACTAGATGTTTTGCATATATGCTCCTGGATTACCAGGGACGGCGTTATCCACGATCTTTGCAAGCGCCGGAATTTCAACCTCTTCACCGGTAAAGATATTTTTACCAACTTTCGAACCATATGGGAAAGAAACTGCTACGAGCTCTTCAACCTTAACACCTTGCGCAGCTTTCTTCAAGACTGCTTTAGTAGCTTTCACTGTCTCAACTTCATTAAATAATAACTCCCTTTGGAAAACGACTTCTGCTGGTTCAGTGGTTAATCTTTGCTTCAACAATGAGATAAAAGGCATTGCACGTTTCATTTCTTTTGGTGAAATTTTGTCCCTAATCTTCTTGTTATCATCCAAAGATTGTTGAGAAAATAGTTCACGAACGATTTCCACGCAGCTTGCTTGCCATTCTGGGAAAGACTCAGATATTAATAGCGTCAATCTTACAGGTTTTGAAGCATCAATTTCAGACGGTTTACCGCCTTTCTTCTTCTTGAGAGCCTGTCCCTCAGCCTCTCTGATACTTCTCTGTACAGATCTAACATATTCCAAAGAGGCAGTAATAGCATTATCAACTGGTTTAAAAGCGCGAGGGAATTTGGCATTTTGCACAGATTGCTTGTTGCCAAGAACTTCACGGTAAACGTACTCAGCGAAATGTGGAGCAATTGGAGCTAGCAGCAAAACCTGTTCTTTAATATAACGAAGTACTAAATCCTTGTGCATAACAACGGTTGACTCACGGTAATAATCTCTGGAAGCTTGGAAATCAAATAGACCGTACTTCAAAGCATTCTTATAGTTAGTTAATTCATACTGCTTATAGGTTTGTTCGATTAATGAGTTCATTTCATTTTCAAAAGCAATATCAAAGAAATCGCTGAGTTCATCTGTTCTTAATTTATCACTATCCTTCATGATTTCTTCAGCCCATTCTTTTAGGTTGTAAAGTCTTAAAATTGCGGCATTGGCGTTAGATTCATCAAAGTTCGCATCTTCAACAGTGTCACCTGCATCCGCAAGAGCAATACGTGAAGCATCAGCGCCGAATTTCTCGACAATCTGCTTTAGAGTCATGAAATTACCAGTGGATTTGGACATCTTCGCATTATTCAACATTAAATGTCCGTTTGCTCGGATACCCTTTGGCCAGAATTTCTTTGGGAATAATGCTACATGAGTATAGATGAAAAAGGTTAAATGGTTTGGAATCAAATCCTTACCAGAGATGGAGACATCCAATGGGTAGAAATATTCGAATTCTCTTCTCAACCTCTGTAGACTCTCTACAGGAATGTCAGAAGTAATTCTGTCCTTATGTTGGAATATGAAATCATAAACATCGTCCGTCATTTGATCAGGTTTGATTCCCAATGGGCCGATCTCATTACCATAATAGTCTTTGAATAATAAATGAGCAATGGTATAAAAGGCTTGATAAATCGTAGAGTCAGACAGAGATTCGACCAAGTACTTTGGATCCCATGGTAATTTGGTACCTAAACCGTAAGTACGACAAACCGCCCAGTTTTTCAACCATTCCAAGACACCTTCAAAAGCATTTTTGACCTCTGGTGCAAATAGTTGCATGCCATCTAAACACTCAAAAGCCTGTTCTTTCCATTGCTTCTCACCATAGTCAACATACCATTGATCTTCTAATGAAACAATACACTCATCACCAGAACGAGACACCACTAGGGACTCTGGCTCGTTATACACAAAGGCATCACCAGATGCAATTAGGTCGAGCTTGACTTTGTTTTTAGCTACCTCAACTTTCTCTCCCTTGTATTTACCGTAGATCATTGTACCAGAGTAAAAATCTTCTTTATATGCAAGTTTCTTGGCATCAGCAAGTAAAACAGTGTCCTTTGGAGATTGAATCTTTTTCTCCTCACAAATTGCTTTAGCAATTAGATCACCATATTTCTCAGTATGAATGATTGGAATAGGTTCATGATCAATCCATTCTGCCTTGATTCCATAATATTCAGGTTTGTTTTTCAAATCTTTGGAAGTCATGAAATCATCTGGTGAGTTTGATGGAACACATGTAACGACACCAGTACCTTTTGTGGCAATAACTGTATCCATAGGTAGAATTCTTAGTTCTTTGTACGGCGTCAATGGGGCGTGAATCTTCGTGCCAATAAAAGACCTACCAGAAATAGTAGTGATTGCATTATAATCAGCCCTCTTTGGAGTCAATTTCTGATAAGACATATTTTTGAAGGCACGCTGCGTTGTGATATAATAAGAATCACCAGCATCAAAAATACCATAATCAATTTTTGGTGACACAAAGCAACACGTTTGTCCATACATTGTTTCTGGTCTCAAAGTTGCTGCCACAAAGTAAAATCTCTTCGATTTGTCAAGAGCTTCGCAAGTTTCAACGATTTTTTTAGCCTCTGGAGCGAACTCCGTAGCTTCGATTTTGATACCAATGTATTCCTGGGGGGTAACACCTTCCCCGGATTGTCTATCATGATCCATACACGCTTGACCATCTTTTTCAGAGTAAATCGTGTAACGTTCACCGAACTTAATCTTTCCAGCATCCTTTAATCTGTTCATTTGCCATCTGATAAATGAATCATAGTAAGGATTTACATCAGTTGTAATGAAAGAACGTCTCCAGTCAATACGAGAGCCAAGACTAGAACAGTCACTTTGGCACAGTGGTGGGAAATAGGTCAACCAATAATTTGCATCAGCGAATTTACTAACTTGTTCCCTTGGGATACCTAACTGTAACATAATCTCAAACTGATATTTTCCACGACCCTGTTTTGCAGCAGCTTTTGATTTTTTAGCCTTGAACTTGGTCACATCCTCAGATTCTTTCTTTTCTACCTTTTTCTCTGCAACGTCTTCTGTCTCTGGTGGAACATTATCAGAGAAGTTTGGTCCAAACATCTCTATTTCTCTTTTCAACTTATCAGCACAGGCTAAAACTGGCATACCTGTACAGTGGAAACCCAAAGGAAACAATGCTTTCTTACCATTCATCCTTTCAAAACCAACAGAAAACTCAACTTTGGATAGTGTGAAACAGTGCCCTGCATGAAGAACACCATTCATATATGGATAGGCCATGGATGCCATGAATTTTGGATATTTCTTATGTAATTCTTCAGAATCCATCGTGATTGGCTCGTCATCAATTGACGGAGCATCGAGCTCAAAGAGATGTTCTTCAGCCCATAATTTTTGATATTTCTTTTCAATGGCAATCAATGCATCTCTACGACCGGTATTCTCTAAGACCAGTCCCTTCTTATCAGCAGATGTAGACATCTTGACTAGTTATTGATGAATGTGAAAATCCCAAACAACCTGATCCTTCTAGAAAGAATACATTTAAATTTCTTTGGAATATTGATTTTTTTTGAAATTTTTTCAGATTTCTTCTTAAAGGAAGGAAAGCTGGATGGCTGTACAGCGAAACTTCAGTAGTCACAAATATCACGTAAAAAGTGCGGTATGAATTGAGAGTAGAACATTATACAGTTACAAAGACAGAATAGAACTGCATACTTTGACCATTGGTCATACAATGCCACAGATGATGTGACACTGTGGCGCAAACGAGGAAGAGAGTGCCATGTAAATCAGAGTGTAAACCCGCGGTCCCTTAATTCATGTACGGTCCAAATCCACGTCGAGGCAGCATCATCGAGATTATTGGCTACAAAACTCGGCTTAGATTCGACACCTCCGGTTGTGAAATACTTGCCGCTATCCTCTTCGATGGAAAAATCTCTCGATAGAGCACATTTTATTGTTGCCATTGCACCTTGCTCATCTGATACCCCGAAGAAGAAACCTACGATTTGGAATAACATCCAGAAGAAGATTCCTACCAAGGGCAATCTTGTCCAGTAACTGAAAAGATTAGTGCTCATAACGAGGCCAGGGTGTATGGAGAAACAAAGAATATCCGGGTATTTGATTGCCATCATTTTTGTGAATTGGATGGACGAAGTCTTTGCCATCGCGTATCTCATCCAGGTGAAAATCATGTTGGGTCTGTAGTTCCAATCTTGAGTTAAATTCCAGTATTTGAACTGTAGATTGTGACCCAGCGATGATAGCGTAATCAGTCGAGGTTGCGAGTCGCAATTTCGCAACAGAGGTAGCAGCTTCATAGAGAGAAGAAAGTGTGAAATGTAATTGGTCTGCAATTGAATTTCGAACCCGTCCTTGGTAACCTCATAAGGCTGTGCCATTACTGCTGCGTTATTGATCAAAACGTCAATTTTGGTCTCCTTTTTCATTATCTTAGCTGCTGCTCTTTCCACAGACTTCAGGTCTGTCAAGTCCGCATGAATATAGAGCAAAGAGCCATGCACTACTTTTGCTTCATTTTTTTCTTTACCTTTAAGTTCACTTCTTCTTTTGGCTTCTGCCATTATCGCCTTTATGGCTTTATTAACTTTACTTGAATTCCTCCCACATATATAAACAACAAATCCATGCATATACAAATGTAGAACAGTATACCAACCTATGCCACTGTTACCACCAGTGATAACAGCAATTTTCCTATCCGCATGTCGATTATAGTACGGTAAAGTATCGGGATCCACCTTTTGAGAAAGACTCATTGATAACTACAAACAGCTATCTGTTTCAAAATCTAAGAGCCACAAATGTAGCCTCAGACTGCTTCACCTATTTTTGTACCAAATTTTTCTCTTTTCTCCTGATTCATTTTGCAAGCTTCTTAACGGGGGACAATTTCTTAAGCCATTCTTTCTATTGTTAGGCGAAATTTTTCAATCTGACCATTTCTTGAGAAACATGCAAGGCACGAAGAAAAACGCAGGCCACCTATCGGGCCCAGTAGCTCCATTTAGTGCTGAATCACCTAGTCATGGGCTTGAAAAACTAATTGCTCAGCCAGATTCAATGCTTAATTGCGAGCATTTAATTATATCTTGTAGTGCTCATCAGGCAAAAATAAGGTTCATTACGAGAAGTGTCAACTTAAGCATTTCTCACTCTAATGATAGCCGATTTTAGCAGCTGTCGAAAGAACTGCAACATTGTTAAATATAGATGGCATAGAATCACAAATCTTAGTACTTTTGCGTTCTCGTTATTCGGTTTGTAGTAAAGTAAATGTAAGACTACTTTTTGTCACAACTTGAAAGATGGAAGTGAAAAATCTTGAGGGTAGAGCATCTCTTCAATTTGTAACAAGGAGAAAGCTAAAGAACTGCTATAAGCTTGTGCATGTGTTATGGATTACGAGACTCTTTTATTCGATCTAAAGCCTCTAGTTGAGCATGAAGAGTTGAATCGCGATTTGATTCATGATAAATATTTTGAAGTGCTTGATCAGTTGGCGGTTTCTTTACGCTCGTCGTCCAACAGAGAGGTAGTTGGATCATCCGGACTTTTGACAGGCCTAATTCTCATTCTCAATAAAGCGCTTTGCAGTTTTTTTGTGGAAGGTGATAAGTACTATATATGGTTGAAGCTAGCCTCTTCACTAGCAAGATGCGTGGCAAATTGCGTGGCTGACAATGATGATAATAGGAAAATACTCATTGAGAAGGACAACTCCTGCGGTCGCAGTCTTTTGAGGGAGTTAATACCGGAGCTATTCCAGTTCGACGACAACAGTGATACCGACTTGTGTTTGGCGCTGCACAAGCATACTGTGGCTCTGGTTAAAAATCTTCTTCTTGAGAACGATGAATATATTGAAATGTGCGGATCAAATATCCAGCAGCCATTATTTTTTTTGATTTCAAAGCTGTATAGTGATAATATGACCGAATATGAAACGGTTGATATGAGTTTTGAACTACTGGTGGATCTGATTGAAGTAAACGGATCTCAAGGTACACTCCAGGACGTGAGTCTCGTAGCCAAATTTATTTCAAAGATCTCTACTGTTCTAAGGCAATTAGATGAACCAGAAGATGGTGACATGGAACGCGACAATTTTTGCGTGGAGATTATCATGAATATGGCAAAGTATCTCGAGGTCACTGTGATGAAAAATTCATATTCATGGGACTCAAGTTCCTATCTGCACATTCATGAAGTGGAAGAAACATTATTCATGTGTTTATCAAAGCTAGGCTCGTTTAATTTTTCTAATAAGCTGATAATAATGAGAAGATTAACAACGCCGTTTGGATACTTGACCACAATAAGAGATTATTCTAATGTAAGCGAACAGAATTTGTGCGTTGACATGCTTTCTAAACATCTAGAAAATGGATATATTACAAGTTGTGCATTGCTGGTCCTGTCAAATTCCATCACGTCTCGTAAGGATGTCGATATAATCAACGACCGGATCTCTCTGAAGGAGATAATAAAAACAGGTGAATTTTTTGAGGATCCAATTCAATACCAAGGATACCTCGATATTCTGAAGAAACTTCTAAATTTATCAAGCATAATCCAATTAGAAAATACCGATTTACTGAGTTTATGCAATGTGTTAAAGTCATGTTACGAAAAATCCCAATTCTTCAAACAACTATTACCACTTTTATCAGCTCTTATACAAAAACTACTTGCAACTCTTCCTAGCTCTTCGATACATTTCCTGCTCTCGAGTAAAAACAGTATCTTTCTGCAAATTATTATCGAAAATGATGGCATATTCTCATGTTTGGCATTGGATAAACTTCTAGTATCAGGAAGAGCAGGCTCTCCAGATGTCTATCAACAGCTTTGGAAATCCGCATTCAAAATTCTTGCCAATCTGGAGTCAGACAATGTCGTTCCACCGTTTACCCTGTTTCAGTTAGCCAAACCCATCGCGATCTATTTGAAGAATTGCGAAGCCCAACATATCTCTTTTGAGAAAAACGTTATGTTTCATGAATATTCCGACGACGTCAACGCTTTCCTCATCAACATATCGAAACTAGAATTTGTTGAGGATAAAGCAAGCAGAGCTGCTTGGAATAATGGTAAATTCGTAGCCGCCATGATTATCAAGCAATTGAAACAAGAGCAAGAACTTCCCCCTCAGATTGAGGTTATAAGGGAAAAATGTGAGATTATGCTCCATAAACTAGTGCTTTAAAGAATTATGACAGGCTTCAGACCACTCTCGCATATTTGTATAGCATTAAGTTAGCTTCCTTCAAGGCATTATTTACATTACGTAGCGTCATTATACACGGGGTTGACTTATTTGACACATGCGAGTGGCTCAAACTCGGGCTCATACGAAGGTATACGAAAAGGGCCTCTTTTTGACCACAATACCGCACTATATATGTCTTTGACTTGACTCTAAGTTGATTTAGAAGGCTCTTATTTTTTGCTAAATAACAGCGAAGTTCTTGTTGTTGTTATCGTGGTTGTGGGAGTGTCATGGTTATGGTGAGAACTCTAGAAGACGAAGAATCATGCCAGCTCTTGGGTCCAATATCGATTGTAATACAACTATTCATGGGCATAGCAGCGATTACAATACTTCTGCTGAAAAGAAATCACGAGCATCCAAGAAGAAAGTTCATTGTCTGGCTCTACGATGTGGGTAAGCAGGTTATTGGAGCCGTGGGCATCCATTTCGTCAACCTAGGGGTCAGTGTTCTGAAACGCAAGGGAAAAGAGGCCATGAGAGAGGCAGAGGATGACGACTCTCAATGCGACTGGTACTTTTTAAATCTACTGCTGGACACGACAATCGGTGTCCCTATACTATGGGGTGTTTTCACACTTTTAGAAAACATTCTTTTGTATCTGAAAGTCAAGAATATTGAGAGTGGGAATTACTTCTCGAATGTCGAGGAAGATGAGACTGCCAATGGCGATACAAACGCCCTTGCAAACACTGAGAACACTGAAAACACCGAAAACACCGTGAAAAGGCCGAAATATAGCGCATTTCTGAAACAACTTGCCGTTTTCACAACTGCGCTAGCGTTGATGAAAATGTGTACCTATTTCATCTTGGATGAGTTTGAAAACGTTTCATACTGGTTGGCAAACATCATTCTTGGCTGGTCAGACGCATTCCCCAATCTACAGATTTTCCTCGTGATGTTTGTTTTCCCCGTTTTATTGAATTGTTTCCAGTACTTCTGCGTCGATAATATAATAAAGTTGCCAACGGATAGCGTCAATTATAGCAACGTCGATAATTTTGAAACAGATTCCTTCAATACATCTGATTACAGTGAGATTACCGCATCTTCGTGGAATGCATCTGTCGCACGCTCCAAATCACTGCAACATGATCCTGAATATGCGGTTGGAAATTAGGTTTTGTTCGTTTCGGGTTAAACGTAAACAGTTCATACAATTAGTGATATGCTGTCCCGTGGGGGTTTAGGAATCACAGTAGATGCGTTGTGGCAGTGCCAGTATGTAGCAACGTCGCAGTAAGCCACTGCAGTAACCATACAGTCTATCCATAAAACCTACCATGGCGGCAAGAATTTTCAAAGAATTTTCCATCCTACAGGAAAAGACGTGCGGCGCAGACCTTGGTGTCATCACTGCCTGCATTCCTGATACTACGTCTATATGGTATAGTTTTTAGCTTTTTTCAGGTAAGAAGCTCGATTTTTTGAAAAAAAAAAACTCAAATTCGCGACTTTCAGATGTGTGACAACGCGAAAATGTCACAGATAATTTTCGCGTTTTCAATAAAGCCAAACCCATGAAAGGACGAATGTTGTTCAAAACACAGGTGGTGATTTGATCTTCTATATAAGCCATCAGTTAACTGCTGGGTTTAGGGATCAATCTGGTTGTTCTCCAGATCCTGTATTAATCTTTTTTTAGCATTGAATAAAAATTAGCTACTAATATATTGTAGTACTTTGATCATAAATATCTGCTTCATTGAGCCAAAATAATTCGGTCTCGTCCATTCCTTACCAAATAATAGCAGCTATTTCGATAAACTATTTTTAACTAATCCACTCATTTTTAAAAAAGAACCATCCATCAATAAGAAACAATGTTATTCCAGTTCGCTTTAACCGCCTTCGGTATGCTATTAGCGACCGTTTCTGCTGCCTACACTAACTCCACCTACTCTGCTGTCACTGTTACGCTATCTCCAACTTTTTCAGTTTCGCCTCAAACTAGTGTCGTGTCGTACTCTGATGAGACTACTACCTACTACTATACCTCCACCTTGTACTCCACCTACTGGTATACGCCAATGACTACTTCTTCTGCTAAGACTGTTATGATAGATGTTGAAGATATGACGACAACTTTCTCGTCATCTGGAACCGCCTACACTTCCACGATCACTTCAACCATCACATCCACAGTTAAATTTGCTGATTACACCGTAACAACCGCATCTGGCTCTCAAGCTATTGCCCAGCAGGCAAAGAACGCCGATGCCGCTGGATTGGCATCTGCGTCTGCATCTGCGTCTGCATCTGACGCGAAAGTTTGTTCTCCAACTACTGTTACCGTTACCGTCACTCCACAACCATCTATTCAATACGTCACGGTCACTGCAAGTGCTGGAAGTCAATGGGTGAACGGTACGAACCCCAATTAACTTCTTGTTAAATTATAGCGATCATTCGCTAGTTTACAGCACCACTTCATTTCTGGTTCACTTCCTTTTTATTCAACAAATCAATTTCCTGATAAGTAAGCAAAAAATCAACATGTTTGCAGAGAATTCCGTGAACATTGAATCTGATTTGCATCTTTATCGGTTTTTATAGTTATCTTTTTATACATATAAAGAAATGAAAGTTCTTAAACCGAGGTTCACTTCTTCTCGGCTGCCCCTATTGTTGCCAGGGGACGTCGACTAGCACCTCAACAATATATGTTTACTAGGGTTATGGTCTCCTCTGGTGTCTGATGTGCCTTTTTCCTCTTTTTCGATAGTATAAAATTCTTTTAGCAATTTGTTCCGACTTGTTTTATATCTTGAGAGCCATGAAGAATTGAACATCAACCTTTCCAAGATCATTTCCAATGAGAAAAAGCAAGCAGTGAAGGACAAGTAAAAGGGAGGCAAACGAGCGTTTTGAATAAAATCCAATGGCCTCTATCCATAAAATTGAAAACGATGTATTGAGAAGACTCAAGTCGCAAACTTTGGTTATATCGCCCGCATCAGCGGTTAGGGAGCTCGTTCAGAATTCAGTTGATTCCAGGGCAACAAAGATAGAGATCGTCCTTGATCTGAATAACTTGGAGCTCATTATATGTGATGACGGCGATGGAATCTCTCTGCATAATTTAAACATACTTGGAACGGCACACGCCACCTCAAAGATAAGCAACTTGAATGATCTGCAGCGTCTGGCTACATACGGATACCGAGGAGAAGCAATATGCTCTATTGCCGGTGTATCCAGTATGACAATTGCTTCAAAGGATAAACACTACGATTCGACATGGGTGCGAAGACTACCAAATGTGGCACAAATTTTGGATTTTAATGAGAGGGATCTGGAAGGGCATCCCGACTTCAAACTAAAAAGTTTCAAGAAGAATGAGTCAGGAACTGTTGTCCTTGTGAAAAATCTACTACACAATTTGCCTGTAAGAAGAAAGTATTTTCAAAAGTACCCAGCTTACAAAACCCACATGATGATTAAACAAGATTTATTTCAAGTGCTTCTTTTACATCCGCATATTGAGATTTCTCTTGATGTAATAGACGATAACGGTAAAAAAAGGAACCTTGTACACTCTCAGAATATTATATCAACATATACGCTGCACGAAAAAATGTCTAGTGTGTTTTTGAATGTGTATGGAGCAATTGTTACTCCTGAGAGCATAAAAAAAGTTGCAATAACTTTCAAAGAATATCAAATAGATGGTCTAATTTCTAAGGTACCAGTAAGATCCAAAGATTTTCAGTTTGTTTTCGTCAATGGCAGGAGACAAAAGGATCCCGCATTTTTGAGAATTTTAGATAACATGTTCCAGGCTGTCGGTTTCGGTTATGATAACTCCAATACAAGTGCTGTGAAAAGCGTCGGAAGACCATATGATACACATCCAATGTTGATATTTCATGTACGATGTCCTCATAATATAGATGACTTGATGCAAGATTCAGACAAAAATGTCTGGAATTTATCCCGTTCACACATAATACATCCTTTAATCCTCAAAATTGTTGAATCATTTTTAAAACATCAAGGTTACAACACAATAAGAAGGAATGGTCATATCAGAAATTCAATATCAACAAAAAAGCATGTTCCATTTGTCAGTAGCAGCATCTTTGATTCGAGAATCTGTCCATCGAGGACGGCTGGAAAGAGGCTTTCAAGTAGATTAAGAGGCTCGTTATGCGTAGCAAAGGTAGCATTTAGACCTATATTGAGTCAATTTTATTTTCAAAAAATAACAAATTTGGGGCCTTTCGAAATAAAAAGTGCTAGAAATTCAAAAGGCTCGTTTTTCAATATCAACAGACTAAATGAGGAACAATCAAAATTTGATTGTACTTCAACCAAAGAGTTTTTGAATATAAAAATACAACGGTCGCAATTGAAGTGTGCCGAAGTAGTTAATCAGGTGGGAAAGAAGTTCATTCTGCTAAGACTACCAGGAACAAGGCTTGCCAGTCACTCACTCCTCATAATTGTCGACCAGCATGCAGTGGACGAAAGAATAAAACTGGAATTTTATTTGAAGCAATTTTTGAAAGATATAATAAGTGGAACA